>NW_012115044.1:8079674-8087009 GCF_000951035.1 Colobus angolensis palliatus
TTTTGTTGCTTGTGTTTTTGGTGTTATATTTAAGAAACCATTGTCTACCTTTCCACAGTGTAGATGTACATCAAAACATCATGTTCTAACCATAAACATTTATAATTTTTATTTGTCAATTAAAAAATAATTTTAAAAACATTACCTAATCTCAAGTCACTAAGATTTAAACATATTTCTTTATTCTTAGAGTTTTATAGCTTTGGCTTTTATATTTAAATGTATGATCCATTTTGAGTTAATTTTTGTGTATGTTATGAGTAAGGGATTTAACTTGATTCTTTTGCATGTGGATATAGAGTTGCTGAACACCATTTGCTGAAAGGATTAGTCTTTCCTCAATGAATTGTCTTGGCACTCTTCAAAAATCAAGGGACTGAAAATGTGAGGATTTAATTTATTTCTGGAACCTCATTTCTGTTCCATTAATCTATATGTCTATCCTTATGCCAATACCTTGTTTTCTTGATTACTTTAGGTTTGTATAAGTTTTGAAATAGAAAAATGTGAGTTATCTAACTTTGTTCTCTTTCAAGATTGTGTTGTTATTATGAGTCTCTTGGATATCTATATACATTTTAGGATTAGTTTGTCAATTTTTGCAAAAAAGCCAGCTGGGATTTTGACAGAGGTTGCATTGATTTTAATATCAATTTGGAGAGTATTGCCACATTAACGTTTAATCTATAAATATCTGGGATGACTTTTATTTAGGTCTTTTATTTTTTAAAATAATATGTTGTAGTTTTCAGAGTACAAGTTTTGCACTTCTTTTGTTCATTTTATTCCTATATATTTTATTCCTTTGAATTCTATTTATTATAAATGGGGTTCTTTATTTTATTTTTAGATAGTTTATTATTAGTATACAGAAATACAATTGACTTTTTATTTTTTAAAAATTTCACTTTTAAGTCCTCATGAAAACATTTATTATAGCCTAATGGTAAAGCACTGGATTTATAATCCTGATTTTGCCACATGAATCAAGACATTTATCTTCATAAAAACACTTTGAAGTAGTGACTTAAACTCACTGTTTCTATAGTTCTGACAATTAATGTCATTTTTCTTCTTTTGGCATTGATGGATACTTGATCATGCAACTATATAAAGTACCCTGTGCCCTTATCAATAAACAATATCCTTGGTCAATGAATAAAGGTGTGAATAATTTTTAAAATTCTTTCCATATAGCTTCTTTTTCACTCTGTCACCCAGGCTGGAGTACAGTGGTGTGATCATGGCTTACTGCAGCCTCAACCTCCCAGGCTCAAGTGATCCTCCCACCTCAGCCTCCAGAGTATCTGGGACCATAAGCATGCACCACCATGCCCATCTATTTTTTTTTTTAATAGAGACAAGATCTCACTATATTGCCCAGGGTGGTATCGAACTCCTGGGCTCAAGTGATCCACCTACCTTGACCTCCCAAAGTGCTAGGATTACAGTTGTAAGCCACTGCACCCAGCCCATTTTCCATATAGTTTCTAAGCAGTTGTCAGGCATTGTTCTAACAAAAAATGGATCTAATGGACATGCTTGAAATAGATTCACTTAAAGACCATTGAACAAGCATGATGTGAAATATAAACTTGTAGTGGGGAAAACTCATTATAAATAAGCAGCAGTGGAAAATTATACAGTAATTTGTTGCCAGTAGCTCCAATAGCCTTGAAAGGTCTCACAATTGACTTTTTTTTTTTTTTTTTTTGAGATGGGGTCTTGTTCTGTTGTTCAGGCTGGGGCGTAGTGGCATGATCATGGCTCACTGCAGCTTCAGCCTCCTGGGCTCAAGTAATCCTTCTGCCTTAGCCTCCTGAGTAGCTGGAACTGCAGGTGTGCGCCATCATGCCTGGTGAATTTCTCTCTCTCTCTCTCTTTTCTTTATTTTTATTTTTGTAGATATGGGGTCTTGTAATATTGCCCAGGTTGGTTTTGAACTCCTGGACTCAAGCAGTCCTCCTGCTTTGACCTCCTAAAGTGCTGACATTACAGACATGGGCCACTGTGCCTAGCCCACAATTGACTTTTTTACATTAGTTTTGTAACCTTAACTTGCAGAGCTCCTTTATTAGTTCTAATAATTTTAGTGTATTTCTTAGGATTGCATTTATACAAAACTGTGTTCCCTGCAGGTAGATTTAGTTCTTGTTTTCCTATCTGGATATGTCTTATTTCTTTTTCTTTTCTAATTGCTCTGGATAGAACCTTCAGTACAATATTGAATAGAAGTGGATAGAGTGGAAATACTTGTTTAATTCCTAACCTTAGAAGGAAAACATTGATTCTTTCACTAATTTTTATGATGTAGGTTTTTTATACATGCCATTTATTAGATGTATAAGGCAGGAACAGAAAGAAAAGTTGAAAGAATTATATTGTGAACACTCACTCATATGTATATTCTTACCACTAATATTTGACAGTTATTTTGCTATATTCACTTATCATGTATCTATCCATCCATCTGTCCGCCATTTTGTGGATTCATTTTCAAGTTGCAGATGTCAGTATGCTTTACCCTTTAACACCTCAGTATACACAGCATTAAATAGATTTTAATATTTGTTTCTAATAATTCCTTAACATGTTTTGAGGTATAATTTATATGCAGAGAAATCACAAATTTTATTGTATCATTTTATGAATTTTAACTAATGTATATGCTTGTGTAATCCAAACTGCTATGAAAATACAAAATAGGCCAGGCGCGGTGGCTCAAGCCTGTAATCCCAGCACTTTGGGAGGCCGAGACGGGCGGATCACGAGGTCCGGAGATCGAGACCATCCTGGCTAACACAGTGAAACCCCGTCTCTACTAAAAAAAAATACAAAAAACTAGCCGGGCGAGGTGGCGGGCGCCTGTAGTCCCAGCTACTCGGGAGGCTGAGGCAGGAGAATGGCGTAAACCCGGAAGGCGGAGCTTGCAGTGAGCTGAGATCCGGCCACTGTATCCAGCCTGGGCGACAGAGCCAGACTCCGTCTCAAAAAAAAAAGAAAATACAGAATATTACTTCTTTACTCACAAAAGTTTCTTCATATTCCTTTCCAATCAATAACTCTTCAAGAACTTTTTGTGTATGGCTTCTTAGCATAGTGTTTTTGAGAATCATTTGTGTTGTTGCATCTATCAGTAGTTTGTATCTTTTAATTGTTGAGTAGTATTCCATTGTATGATTATATCATATCACAGTTTGTTTTTTGATTCTCTTGTTGGATACCTGGGCTGTTTCCAGATTTTTACTGTTTTGAATACAGCTGGTAGTGTCTTACTTATACAAATCATTTTATGAACATATACTATTAATTTTCCTGAGTATACACATAGGAGTGGAATTGCTAGATTGTAAGACAGATGTATGTTTAGTTTTATAAGAAACTGCAAGACATTTTTAAAAAAGTGTTTGTATCATTTTACACTCCCATCAACAATGTATGAGTTTAGGTTACTCCATATCTGTGTTAATGTTTGGTGGTAGCTTTTTTTTCCTTTTAACTAATTTTAGACATTCTGGTGGCTGTATAATGGTATCTTGTCATTGCAATTTTTATTTCCCTGGAGACTTATTTGTATTATTTACTCTCTTTCAGACAGTTCGGCATGGTTTTCCTCATCAACCCACAGCATTAGCCTTTGATCCAGTTCAGAAAATCTTGGCTATTGGGACGAGAACAGGTGCTATACGAATGTATCCTTAATTTTTGGTTCATTATTTGCCACATTAATGCCAATTACATTTCTTTAAATATTCAGGTAAGAGAAATATTTATGACTAAATGAACTTTATTATTTTCTAAGAAATGAGTAACTATTGTGAAAAATCTACACTTTCAAATTTATTGGCATATTTTTAATGTCTTTGAGATCAGTATTGATGTCTCTTCTTTAACTCCTGTTATTTGTAATTTGTATCTTCTCTTTTTTCCTTATCCATCTGCCTAGAAGTTTATCAATTTTATTGATTCTCACAAAGAATCAACTTTTGGTTGCATTGCTCTTCTTTATTGTGTTTCTATATTCGATTTCATTGAATTCTGCTTTGATCATTTAAATTTCTTTGCTTTTGATTACCTTGGGTTTAATTTGATCTTCTTTCTCTAGTTTTTAAAGTGGAAACAATTAATTTGAGAACTTTCTTCTCTTCTAATATGTGCCTATAGTACTATAAATTTCCTCTCAAATTCTACTTTAGTATCATCCTGTTTTTTAAAATTAAACTTTTTATTTTGGGATAATTGTAGATGCACATGTAGTTATAAGAAATAATAGAGATATTCATATTCTTTCACCTACTTTGCTCCAATTATAATATCTTAGAAAACTATAGTGTAATATCACAATCAGGATATTGACATTATACAATCAAGATACTAAACATTTCTGTCACCACAAGGATTCTTCACATTGCTCTTTTATAGTCACACCTTGTCCCTCCAACCCCATCCTTGACCCCTAACAACCACTACTTTGTTTTTCATTTCAATAATTTTGCCACTTCAAAAATGTTATGTAAATAAAATCATACAGTTTATAATTTTTGGTGATTGGCCATTTTCATTCAGTGTAACTCTCTGAACATTCATTCATATTGTTGCATATATCAGTAGTTTATTCCTTTATACTGAATTGGATAATATTGCATGGTTTAGATGTATCACAGTGTAGCCATTCACCTGTTCCAGGAAATTTGACTTGTTTCCGGTTTTTGGCTATTCTTACTAAACAGCTATGATCATCCGTGTACATATTTTTGTGTGACCCTAAGTTTTTATTTCTCTGGTGTAAATGCACAGGAGTACAACTGAAGGGTCATGTGATAATTGGATATTTTAGTTTTAATTTTTTTAGTGTACCATTCAGTGTTATTAAATAAATTTATAATATTATGCAACCATCATCACTGTCCTTTTCTGTAACTCTTTCACTTTGTAAAACTGAAATTCTATACCCATTAAATTATAACTCTCCATATTCCTCTTCCTCTAGCCCCTGGAAACCACCATTCTGCTTTCTGTTTCTATAATTTTTACTACTCTAGATAACTTATATAAGTGAAAGCATACAGTATTCTTCTTTTTTGGGAGTGACTTATTTCATTCAGCATAACGTCCTCAACATTTATCCGTGTTGTAGCCTATGTGAGAACTTCCTTTTTAAGACTGAATAATATTTCATTGTATGTATATTTCATATTTTGATATCTGTTCATTAATTTATGGACATTTCATTTTTTTCCATGTTTTAGCTATTATGAATAATATTGCTATGAACATAGGTATACAAATATCTCTTTGAGACCTTGCTTTTAGGTCTTTTGGGTATATATCCAGAAGGAGAATTGCTGGATCATATGATAATTGTATTTTTAATTTTTTGAGGAACTGCTGTTCTGTTTCCCATAGCAGCTATACTAGTTTACATTTTCACCAATAGTAATTGCCCTTTGGTCCAAATATTTTAAATTTTAATGAAGTTCAAGTTGGCTATTTTTTTCTTTTGTTGCCTGTGCTTTGGGGTCATATGTAAGAAATCTTTACCAAATCCAGTGGAATGAAGTTTTTACCCTGTTTTCTTCTAAGAGTTTTATAGTTTTAGGTTTTACATTTAAGCCTTTTATCAATTTTTGAGTGAATTTTTGTGTATAGTAAAAGAGTCTAATCTCACTATTTGGCATTTGGATATCCCATTTTCCCAGCACCATTTGTTGACAAGGCTGTCTTTCCATTGAATGGTCCTGGCACTCTTGTCAAAAATTATTTGATCATACATTTTAGGGTTTGTTTGTGGGCTCTCTATTCTATTCCACTGATCTATAGGTATGTTTCTATGTTACTATTACACTGTTTTTACTTACTGTAGCTTTGTAGATTGGAAACCAGATAGTGTGAAACTTGAAATTAGATGACTTTTCAGCACTTATTGAAATGATCAGATAGTTTTTGTTCTTGATTATGTTACTGTGATATATCATGTTTATTGATTTGTGTATGTTGAACCATTCATAAATTTCTGAGATGATTCCCACTTGATAATGATAAATGATTTTTAAAAATTATGTTGTCTTGTTGAAATTGATTTGTGAGTATTTTGTTGAGGATATTTGCATGTAGGTTTATCAGGGATATTGGCTTGTAGTGTTCTTTTTTGTTCAGTATTAGGATAATGCTGGCCTCATAGAATGAGTTTGAAAGTATTCCCCACTTTTCAATTTTTTTCTTAGGAGTTTGAGTAGAAGAGGTATTAGTTCTTTAAATGTTTGGTATAATTCAGCCATGATACTATCAGGTCTTGGGTTTTTCTTTTTTTGAAAGATTTTTTTTTTTTTAATTACTGCTTAAATCATGTTACTCATTATTGGTCTGTTCAGGGTTTCTAATTCTTCATATTCCAATCTTGGTAGGTTGTATATGTCTAGAAATTTATTAATTTCTTTGAAGTTTTAAAATTTGTTGGTGCATAGTTGTTCCTAATAGTTTCTAATGAGCCTTTGTATTCTGTGGTATGAGATATAATATCTCTTTTTCAGTTTTTCATTTTATGAAATTTTGTTGTTGTTGTTGTTGCCTTGATAAATCTTTTTGTTCACTGAGGTCAATTGGAGGCTCTGCCTTAGTCTTCCTTTTTTTTCTTATTTTTTTTAAATTATACTTTAAGTTCTAGGGTACATGCACACAATGTGCAGGTTTGATACATAGGTATACATGTGCCATGTTGGTAGCTGCACCCATCAACTCATCATTTACATTAGGTATTTCTCCTAATGCTATCCCTCCCCTAGTCCCACCCCCCGACAGGCCATGGTGTGTGATGTTCCTCACCCTGTGTCCTAGTGATCTCATTGTTCAGTTCCCACCTATGAGTGGGAACATGCAGTGTTTGGTTTTCTGTTCTTGTGATAGTTTGCTGAGAATGATGGTTTCCAGCTTCATCCATGTCCCTGCAAAGGACATGAACCCATCCTTTTTTATGGCTGCATAGTATTCCATGGTGTATATGTGCCACATTTTCTTAATCCAGTCTATCATTGATAGATATCTGGGTTAGTTCCAAGTCTTTGCTATTGTGAGTAGTGCCACAATAAACATATGTGGGCATGTGTCTTTATAGTAGCATGATTTATAATCCCTTGGGCCTATACCCAGTAATGAGATTGCTGGGTCAAATGGTAATTCTAGTTCTAGATCCTTGAGGAATCGCCACACTGTCTTCCACAATGGTTGAACTAGTTTACACTCCCACCAACGGTGTAAAAGTGTTCCTATTTCTCCACATCCTCTCCAGCATCTGTTGTTTACCAACTTTTTAATGATTGCCATTCTAACTGGTATGAG
>NW_012115044.1:8087059-8090598 GCF_000951035.1 Colobus angolensis palliatus
GGTGTAAAAGTGTTCCTATTTCTCCACATCCTCTCCAGCATCTGTTGTTTACCAACTTTTTAATGATTGCCATTCTAACTGGTATGAGGTGGCATCTCATTGTGGTTTTGATTTGCATTTCTCTGATGGCCAGAGATGATGAATGTTTTTTCATGTGTCTATTGGCTGTATGAATGTCTTCTTTTGAGAAGCATCTGTTCATATCCTTTGCCCACTTTTTGATGGGGTTGTTTGTTTTTTTCTTGTTTGAGTTCTTTGTAGATTCTGGATATTAGCCCTTTGTGAGATAGGTAGATTGCAAAAATTTTCTCCCATTCTGTAGGTTGCCTGTTCACTCTGATGGTAGTTTCTTTTGCTGTGCAGAAGCTCTTTAGTTTAATTAGATCCCATTTGTCTATTTTGGCTTTTGTTGCCATCGCTTTTGGTGTTTCAGTCATGAAGTCCTTGCCCACGCCTATGTCCTGAATGGTATTGCCTAGGTTTTCTTCTGGAGTTTTTATGGTTTCATGTTTAACATTTTAAATCTTTAATCCATCTTGAATTAATTTTTGTATAAGGTGTAAGGAAGGGATCCAGTTTCAGCTTTCTACATATGGCTAGCCAGTCTTCCCAGCACCATTTGTTACACAGGGAATCCTTTCCCCATTTCTTATTTTTATCAGGTTTGTCAAAGATCAGATGGTTGTAGATGTGTGGTGTTATTTCTGAGGCCTCTGTGCTGTTCCACTGATCTATCTATCAGTTTTGGTACCGGTACTATGCTGTTTTGGTTACTGTAGCCTTGTAGTATAGTTTGAAG
Source organism: Colobus angolensis palliatus (assembly GCF_000951035.1). Lineage (NCBI taxonomy): Eukaryota > Metazoa > Chordata > Mammalia > Primates > Cercopithecidae > Colobus > Colobus angolensis. The sequence goes on from NW_012115044.1 coordinate 8,087,859, forward strand.
TCAGGTAGCCTGATGCCTTCAGCTTTGTTCTTTTTGCTTAGGATTTTCTTGGCAATGTGGGCTCTTTTTTGATTCTATATGAACTTTAAAGTAGTGTTTTCCAATTCCGTCAAGAAAGTCATTGGTAGCTGGATGGGGATGGCATTGAATCTATAAATTACTTTGGGCAGTATGGCCATTTTCATGTTATTGATTCTTCCTATCCATGAGCATGGTATGTTCTTCCATTTGTTTGTGTCCTCTTTTATTTTATTGAGCAGTGGCTGGTAGTTTTCCTTGAAGCGGTCCTTCACATCCCTTATTAGTTGCATTCCTAGGTATTTTATCCTCTTTGTAGCAATTGTGAAAGGGAGTTCACTCATGATTTGGCGCTCTGTTTGTCTGTTAATGGTGTATAGGAATGCTTGTGATTTTTGTAGATTTATTTTGTATCCTGAGACTTTGCTGAAGTTGCTTATGAGCTTAAGGAGATTTTGGGCTGAGGCAATGGGGTTTTCTAAATATACAATTATGTCATCTGCAAACAGGGACAATTCGACTTCCTCATTTCCTAATTGAATACCCTTTATTTCTTTCTCTTGTCTGATTGCCCTAGCCAGAACTTTCAACACTACGTTGAATAGGAGTGGTGAGAGCAGGCATCTTTGTCTTGTACTGGTTTTCAAAGGAAATGCTTCCAGTTTTTGCCCATTCAGTATGATATTGGCTATGGGTTTGTCATAAATAGCTCTTATTATTTTGAGATATGTTCCATCAATATCTAGTTTATTGAGAGTTTTTAGCATGAAAGGGTGTTGAATTATGTCAAAGGCCTTTTCTGCATTATTGAAATAATCATGTGGTTTTTGTCATTGGTTCTGTTTGTGTGATGGATTATGTTTACTGATTTGTGTATGTTGAACCAGCCTTGCATCCCAGGGATGAAGCCGACTTGATTGTGGGGGAATAGGCTTTTTGATGTGCTACTGGATTAGGTTTGCCAGTATTTTACTGAGGATTTTTGCATCAATGTTCATCAGGAATATTGGTCTAAAATTCTCTTTTTTTGTTGTGTCTCTATCAGGCTTTGATATCAGTATGATGCTAGCCTCATAAAATGAGTTAGGGAGGATTCCTTCTTTTTCTATTAATTGGAATAGTTTCAGAAGGAATGGTAGCAGCTCCTCTGTGTACCTCTGGTAGAATTCGGTTGTGAATTCATCTGGTCCTAGACTTTTTTTTGGTTGGTAGGCTATAAATTATTGCCTCAATTTCAGAGCCTGTTATTGGTCTATTCAGAGATTCAACTTCTTCCTGGTTTAGTCTTGGGAGGGTGTATGTGTCCCGGAATTTATCCATTTCTTCTAGATTTTCTAGTTTATTTGCGTAGAGGTGTTTATTCTCTGATGGTAGTTTGTATTTCTGTGGGATCGGGGGTGATATCCCCTTTATCATGTGTTATTGCATCTATTTGATTCTCCTCTCTTTTATTCTTTATTAGTCTTGCTAGTGGTCTATCAAGTTTGTTGATCTTTTCAAAAAACCAGTTCCTGGGTTCCTTGATTTTTTGAAGGTTTTTTTGTGTCTCTATCTCTTTCAGTTCTGCTCTGATCTTAGTTATTTCTTGCCTTCTGCTAGCTTTTGAATTTCTTTGCTCTTGCTTCTCTAGTTATTTTAAGTGTGATGTTAGGGTGTCGATTTTAGATCTTTCCTGCTTTCTGTTGTGGGCATTTTGTGCTATAAATTTCCCTCTACACATTGCTTTAAATGTGTTCCAGAGATTCTGGTACGTCGTGTCTTTGTTCTCATTGGTTTCAAAGAACACTTTCATTTCTGCCTTCGTTTCGTTATTTACCCAGTAGTCATTCAGGAGCAAGTTGTTCACTTCCATGTAGTTGTATGGATTTCGGTGAGTTTCTTAATCCTGAGTTCTAATTTGATTGCACTGTGGTCTGAGAGACAGTTTGTTGTGATTTCTGTTCTTTTACGTTTGTTGAGGAGTTCTTTAGGTCCAATTATGTGGTCAATTTTGGAATAAGTTTGATGTGGTGCTGAGAAGTATGAATAAGTTTGATGTGGTGCTGAGAAGATAATAATTAATTTTGGGTGGAGAGTTCTGTAGATGTTTATTTGGTCTGCTTGTTGCAGAGCTGAGTTCAGGTCCTGGGGATCCTTGTTAACTTTCTGTCTCATTGATCTGTCTAATATTGACAGTGGGGTGTTAAAGTCTCCCATTATTGTTGTGTGGCAGTATAAGTCTCTTTGTAGGTCTCTAAGGACTTGCTTTATGAATCTGGGTGCTCCTATATTGGGTGCGTATAGTTAGGATATTAGGATATTAGGATAGTTAGGCCTTCTTGTTGAATTGATCCCTTTACCTTTATATAATGGCCTTCTTTGTTTCTTTTGATCTTTGTTAGTTTAAAGTCTGTTTTATCAGAGACTAGGATTGCAACCCCTGCTTTTTTTTTTTTGTTTTCCATTTGCTTGGTAGATCTTCTTCCATCCCTTTATTTTGAGCCTATGTATGTCTCTGCACATGAGATGGGTCTCCTGAATACTGATGGGTCTTGATTCTTTATCCAATTTGCCAGTCTGTGTCTTTTAATTGGGCATTTAGCCCATTTACATTTAAGGTTAATATTGTTATGTGTGAATTTGATCCTGTCATTATGATGTTCACTGGTTATTTTGCCCATTAATTGATGCAGTTTCTTCATAGCTTCGATGGTCTTTACAATTTGGCATGTTTTTGCAGTGG
>NW_012115044.1:8095283-8109578 GCF_000951035.1 Colobus angolensis palliatus
TAAGAATGTTGAATATTGGCCCCCACTGTCTTCTGGCTTGTAGGGTTTCTGCCAAGAGATCCACTGTTAGTCTGATGGGCTACTCTTTGTGGGTAACTCGACTTTTCTCTCTGGCTGCCCTTAACATTTTTTCCTTCATTTCATCTTATTGAATCTGACAATTATGAATCTTGGGGTTGCTGTCTTCTCAATGACTTTCTTTGTGGTGTTCTCTTTATTTCCTGAAATTGAATGTTGGCCTGTCTTGCTCGGTTGGGGAAATTCTCCTGGATAATAACCTGAAGAGTGTTTTCCAACTTGGTTTCGTTCTCCCCATCACTTTCAGGTACACCAATCAAATGTAGGTTTGGTCTTTTCACATAGTCCCATATTTCTTGGAGGCTTTGTTCGTTTCTTTTTACTCTTTTTTTCTCTAAACTTCTCCTGTCACTTTATTTCATTAATTTGATCTTCAATCACTGATACCCTTTCTTCCACTTGATCGAATCGGCTATTGAAGCTTGTGCATGTGTTATGAAGTTCTCATGCCATGGTTTTCAGCTCCATCAGGTCATTTAAGGTCTTCTATACACTGTTTATTCTAGTTAGCCATTCATCTAATCTTTTGTCAAGGATTTTAGCTTCCTTGCAATGGGTTTGAACATTCTCCTTTAGCTCAGAGAAGTTTGTTATTACTGACCTTCTGAAGCCTACTTCTGTCAACTTGTCAAAGTCATTGTCTGTCCAGCTTTGTTCCATTGCTGGCGAGGAGCTGCGATCCTTTGGAGGAGAAGTGGCACTCTGATTTTTAGAATTTTCAGTTTTTCTGCTCTGTTTTCTCCCCATCTTTGTGATTTTATCTACCTTTGGTATTTGATGTTGGTGACCTACAGATGGGGTTTTGGTGTAGATAACCTTTTTATTAATGTTGATGCTATTCCTTTCTGTTTGTTAGTTTTCCTTTCAACGGTCAGGTCCCTCAGCTGCAGCTCTGTTGGAGTTTACTGGATTTCCATTCCAGACCCTGTTAGACTGGGTGTCACCAGTGGATGCTGCAGAACAGCAAATGTTGCAGAACAGCAAATATTGCTGCCTGATCCTCCCTCTGGAAGCTTCATCCCAGAGGGGCAGCCACCTATATGAGGTGTCTGTCAGTCCCTACTGGGAGGTGTCTCCTGGTTAGGCTACAACAGGGGTCAGGAACCCACTTGAGGAGGCAGTGTGTCTGTTCTCAGAGCTCAAACACCATGCTGGGAGAAAGACTCCTCTCTTCAGAGCTATCAGACAGGGGACGCTTAAGTCTGCAGAAGTTGTCTGCTGCCTTTTGTTCAGCTATGCCCTGCTCACAGAGTTGGATTCTTGAAGCAGTAGGCCTTGTTGAGCTGTGGTGGGCTCCACCCAGTTGTAGCTTCCTGGTCACTTTGTTTACCTACTCAAGCTTCAGCAACGGTGGATGCCCCTCCCCTAGTCAGGCTGCAGCCTCACAGATCAACCTCAGACTGCTGTGCTAGTAGTGAGCAAGGCTCAGTGGGCGTGGGACCCACCGAGCCAGGCACGGGAGAGAATCACCTTGTCTGCTGGTTGGTAAGACCTTGGGAAAAGTGCAGTATTTGGGCGGGGAGTGTCTTGTTTTTCCAGGTAGTCTGTCACATCTGTCACAGCTTCCCTTGGCTAGGAAAGGGAAATCCCCTGACACCTTGCGCTTCCTGGGTGAGGCGACGCCCCATCCTGCTTCGTCTTGCCCTCCATGGGCTGCACCACTGTCCAACCAGTGCCAATGAGATGAACCAGGTACCTCAGTTGGAAATGTAAAAATCACCCATCTTCTGTGTCGATCATGCTGGGAGCTGCAGACTGGAGGTATTCCTATTCAGCCATCTTCAGTTCTGCGATTTTCTAGAGTAGTGCTAAGCTGCTTGGCCTAGCAAGCCTGGGCTGGGTTTTTTAGGTCTTCTTTCCTTTGTTCTTACTCTAGCTAAAGGTTTTCCATTTCATTTATTTTTTCAAAAAATTGATTTTCATTTTGTTGATATTTGTTTTTTTGGTCTCAATTTTATATCTTTAAACTCTAATGTTTATTATTTCTTTCCTTCTACTATTGTTGGTTTTGAATTGTTTTTGCTTTCCATTTCTTGAGGTGCAGTGTTATGATGTAATTTTCTAATTTTTATGATGTAGGCTCTTTATTGCTATAAACAACTTTCCTCTTAGAACTGCTTTTGCTATATTTCATAGGTTTTAGTATGTTGTGTTTCCATTTTAATTGGTCTCAAGAAAATTTTCAATTTTCTTTTAAATTTCTTCATTAAACCATTCATTGTTTAGGAATATGTTGCTTAATGATTATGAGTTTATACAGTTTCTGATGTTCCTTCTGTGGTTTATTTCTAATTTTATCCCATTATGGTCAAAAAAGTTTTTTAATGATTTTGACTTCTAAAAATGTATTAAGATTTGTTTCGTGACCTTACATATGGTCTGTCCCAGAGAATGTTGCATGTGCTGTTGAGAAAAATGTGTATTCTGCAGCTGTTTTATGGAATGTTCTATAAATGTCTGTTTGGTCCATTTGGTCAAGAGTGCAGTTTAACTCTGATGTTTCTTATTTGATTTTCTGTTCAGATGATCTGTCTAATGCTGAAAGTGGAGTGCTGAGGTTTTCTACTGTTATTGTGTCACAGTCAATCTCTCTCTTTAGGTCGGTTAATATTTGTCTTATTTATTTGGGTGCTCTAGTGTTGAGTGCATATATATTTATAATTGTAATATCCTGTTATTGTATTAACCCCTTCATCATCATATAATGGCCTTCTGTATCTTTTTTTTTTATCATTCTTGACTAAAGTTTATTTTATCTGATATAAGTATAGCCACTCCTGCTCTATGTTGGCTTCCATTTGCATGTAATATCTTATTCACCCCTTCACTTTCAGTTTGTGCATGTCTGTAGGGGTAAATTGGGTTTCTTGTAGACAGTATATAGTTGGGTCTTTTAAAAATCCATTTAGCCACTCTGCACTTTAATTTTTAAAATAAATTTCAATAGCTTGGGGGTACACATTGTTTCTGGTTACATAGATAAGTTCTTTAGTGGTGATTTCTGGTGTTTTAGTGCACCTGTTACCTGAGCATTGTATACTATACCCAATATATAGTCTATCCCTCCCCCATTCTGAGTCTCCAAAGTCCATTATATAACTCTTATGCCTTTGCATCCTCATAGCTTAGCTCTCACTTAAAACATATGATATTTGATTTTTCATTCCTGAGTTACTTCACTTAGAATAATAGCCTCCAGCTCCCTTTAAGTTCTTAGAGAAGACATTATGTCATTCCTTTTATGGCTGAGTAGCATTCCATGGTGTATGTATACCATTTTTTCTTTATCCACTTGTTGGTTGATGGACACTTAGATTGGTTCCATATCTTTGCAATTGTGAATTGTGCCACCATAAACATGTGTGTGCCTGCGTCTTTTTCATATAATGACTTATTTTCCTTTGGGTAGATACTCAGTAGTGGGATTGGTAGATTAAATGGTAGTTTTACTTGTAGTTCTTTAAAGAACATCTATACTGTTTTCCATAGTGTTTGTACTACTTTACATTCGTATCAGCAGTGTAAAAGTGTTCCCTTTTTACCACATCCATGCCAACATCTATTTTTTTTTTTTATTATACTTTAAGTTCTAGGGTACATGTGCATAACATGCAGGTTTGTTACATATGTATACTTGTGCCATGTTGGTGTGCTGCACCCATCAACTCGTCAGCACCCATCAATTCATCATTTATATCAGGTATAACTCCCCAATGTACTCTTTTTTTTTTTGACCTTTAAGTTATAGCCATGCTTGCAGGGGTAAGGTGTAATCTCATCATGGTTTTAATTTGCATTTCCCTGATAATTAGTGATGTTGAGTGTTTTTTCACATGTTTGTTGGTTGTTTGTATATCTTTTCTGAGAATTATTTATTCATGTCCTTTGCTCATTTTTTGATGGGATTATTTGTTTTCTTCTTGTTAATTTGTTTGAGTTCCTTGTAGATTCTGGATACTAGTCCTTTGTTGGATGGATAGTTTGTAAAGATTTTCTTTCACTAGGTGGGTTGTCTGTTTGCTGATTATTTCTTTTGCTGTACAGAAGCTTTATAGTTTAATTAGGTCCCATTTATTTACTTTTGGTTTTGTTGCATTTGCTTTTGGGGTCTTAGGCATGAATTCTTGCCTAAGTCAATGTCCTGAAGAGTTTTCCCAATGTTATCTTGTAGAATTTTTATGGTTTGAGGTCTTATATTTAAGTCTTTTGTCTACATTGAGTTGATTTTTGTGTAAAGTGAGAGATGGAGATCCAGTTTTATTTTTCTACATGTGGCTTGCACTCTTTTAATTGAAGACTTTTGTCCATTTACCTTCAGGATTATTTTCTGTTGACATTTTATTACTTGTTTTCTGGTTGTTTTGTAGATACTCTCTGTTTTCCTCTGTTACTGTTTTCCTTTGTGGTTAAGAGAATTTCTCTGGTAGTATGTTTTGATTTTGTGCTACTTATTTTTAGTCTATTAATTATAGGTTTTTGCATTGTGGTTACCATGAGGCTTACAAAAATTCAGGTCATTTAAAATTGATTGTGACTTAACTTTTACTGCATAGAGAAGAAAAGTATTATAACAAAACCAAAGTCTATCTTTTAACACCACCCCCCGAATAATTTAATTTATTGGTGTTTCAGTTTACATCTTTTTGTTTTATCTGTTCCTTAACCAGTTATTATAGTAATTATTGATTTTATTAGGTTTTTGTCTTTTAGCCTTCATACTCAAGATATAAATGGCTTATTCAAATTACAGTTTTAGAGTATTCTGAATTAGTCTTTTTTTTTCTTTTATCAGTGAGTTTTACACCTTCAAGTGTTTTCATATTATACACTAGTGTCCATTTATTTTAGATTGAACAGCTTTTAGTATTTCTTGTAAGACAGGTCATGTTTTGACTAATTCTCTCAGCTTTTGTTTGTTTGGGAGTCTTTGAATGTGTTTAAATGATACCTTTGCTGGGCACAGTATTCTTGGATGGCAGTTTTTCCCTTCTCTTTCAATATAACATCCCATTATCATCTGGACTGCAGGATTTCTGCTAAGAAATCTGCTGCAATCTGTATTCAGGATGCTGTCCAATGTGATGTTTCTTTTCTTTTGTTGCTTTGAGTATCCTATCTTTTCATTTCACTGATTATGATATGCCTTGGAGATTTCTCCTTTGGGTTGAATTTGATTGGTGGCCCCTGAACTTCCTGTACCTGGATGGTGTCTTCTTTCTCTAGATTTTGGAATTTTTTTCCATTATTATTATTTTTTTTTTACATATGCTTTCCAGGTCTTTTCCTTCTTGTCTCCTGAACAGTGGCCTGCTGTTTCTTTCTATTCTAGAGGGAGCTTATATTGAGCACTAGAACTAAAACAATTCACTGGAACTAACTCATTGCTCTTCCATTGTTGCCTGGTCTGTGGAAGACTTACAGTGAACAACAGAACTTAAATGCTGCTCTGGAATTAAAACCTTGCCCTGTTGTTTCCTGGACTGGGAAAACTTACAGTGAGCACCAGATGTTAGACATTGCCCTAGAACTATATTGTTGCCCTGCCATTGTTTCCCAGTCTGGGGACAACTTAAGCAGAAAGTAGGACTTAATTCTGACATTTTAGTTTTCTCTGTAGGAGGGAGGTTCCAGTTTGAGCACCTGGGCATTGGGAAAAATCTGGTTAGAAATTTGGACCTTCCTGCAGATTGTGTTCTGTAAAGCCTTATGGTACCAGTCAGTTGCTTTTACAATTGTATTTATTTATTTAAAATTTTTTTTGGTAGATTTTTCAAGTGCAATTTTGTTACATGGATATATTGGGTAGTAGAGAAATTGAGGATTTTGTACCCATCACCCAAATGGTTTATGTTGTACTCAGTAGGTACTATTTTATCCTTCGCCCCCGCCCCCCGCCCAACTCCTTAACTCCATCCCACCTTTTGGAGCCTCTAATGTTTAGTATTCAACTCTGTATGTCTATGTGTACACACTGTTTAGCTTCTACTAAACATATAGTTAGTGAGAACACGTGGTTTTTGACTTTCTATTTCTTTCTATTTCTGAGTCATTTCACATCTTAGGATAATGGCCTCCAGTTCCATCCATATTGCTGCAAAATACACAACTTTATTCTTTTTATGGCTGAATAGTATTCCATGGCACATACATACATACACACACACACATATACATGCATCTATGTACACACATATATAAGCATCATGGAATAATACATATATGTACACATGCATATATGTGTGTATATACATCACATTTTATATATGTGTATATATGTATGTGTGTATATATATATGTATGTGCCATGGAATACTAGTATAATATACTACTATGATATACATGTGCACATGCACACATATGTGCACACACACACGTATATGACAGTTTTTTAACTAAACCTTCATATCATTCATTGATGAACACTTAGGTTGATTCCATGACTTTGCTGTTGTGGTTAGTGCTGTGACCTACTGTGACAAACAGGGAATGTGATGTCTCTAGCTTTATTCTTTTTGCTTAGAATTTCTTTGGCTATTGGGACTCTTTTGGTTTATATGAATTTTACAATTATTCTTATTCTGTGGAGAATGGTGTTGGCATTGATAATTTGATAGGAATTGCATTGAATATGTACATTGATTTGGGCAGTATGATCATTTTAATGCTATTGATTCTTCCAATCTATGATCATGGGTGTTTTTCCATCATTTGTATCATCTATGATTTCTTTCATTGGTGTTTTGTAGTTCTCCTTGTAGAGATTAAATGGTTGGTTAAATGTATTTCTAGATATAAATTTTTCTAGCTGTTGCAAATGCAATTGAATTCTTGATTTGCTTCTCAGGTTGATCATTATTGGTGTATATAAATGGTTTTGATTTTTATACAATGATTTTTGTAGTCTGAAACTTTACTGAATTCATCTATCAAATCTAGGAGTTTTTTGGAGGAGTATTTAGGGTTTTGTAGATATAAGAATATATCATCAGTGAACAGAGATAATTTGACTTTCTCTTTTCCAATTTGCATGCTTCTTGTTTCTTTCTCTTTTTTGTTGCTGTAGCTGTAGCTGGGACTTCCAGTACTGTGTTGAATAGGAGTGCTGGAAACTGGCATTCTTATCTTTTCCAGTTGTTAGGGGGAATGCTTTCAACTCTACCTCATTGAGTATGATGTTGGCTGTGGATTTGTTCTATATAGCTTTTATAATTTTAAGATACGTTCCTTGTATGCCTAGTTTGTTGAGAATTGTTATCATGAAGGGGTCCTGGATATTATCTAATGCTTTTTCTTCATCTATTGAGATTGTCATGTAGTTTTTATGTTTTTAATTCAGTTTATGTGGTGAAATCACATTTATTGATTTGCATGTGTTGAATCATCCTTGCAATTCTGGAATAAAACTCACTTGATTGTGGCTTATTATCTTCTTGATGTGCTGTTGGATTTGGTTTGCTAGTATTTTGTTGAGGAGTTTTTGCAACTCTGTTCATCAGAGATATTGATTATAGTTTTCCTTTTTGTTGTATGTCTTTGCCTGGCTTTGGTATCAAAGTGATGCTGGCTTCCTAGAATGAGTTAAGTAGGATTTCCTTCTTGATATTTTGGCACAGTTTTAGTAGGACTACCATAATTTCTTTTTTGTACATCTGGTATAATTCAGCTGTGAATTTGTCTGGTCCTAGGCTTTATTTTCATAGGAGATTCTTAAATTACTGATTCAATTTACTACTCATTATTGGTATTTTCTGGATTTCTATTTCATCCTAGTTCAATCTCGGGAGGTTATATGTTTTCAGTTTATCTATTTCCTCTAGGTTTTTAGTTTGAGAGTGTAGACGTGTTCATAATTGTCTCTGGTGATTTTTTTTTTTTTTGCATTTCTATAACATCAGTTGTAATGGCAGAAATTACTATTTCTAATTATGCTTATTTGAATCTTCTCTCTTTTATTCTTGGTTAATCTAGCTAGTCTATCATTTTCTAAAATATTTTCAGAATACTAACTTTTCATTTCTTTGATTCTTTGTATTTTTGTTTGGTCTCAGTTTCATTTAGTTCTGCTCTGATCTTTGTTGTTTCTTTTTTTTTTTTCTGCTACCTTTGGCTTTGTTCTTGTTCTTGAGGTGTGACAGTAGGTTGTCAATTGGAGATCTTATTATCTTTTTGAGGTAGGCATTTAACACTATAAGCTTGCCCATTAGCACTGCTTTTGCTGCATCCTGTATGTTTTAGTATGTTGTGTTTCTGTTTTAATTTGTTTCAAAAAATTTAAATTCTCAGCCTAATTTCATTATTGATGCAACAGTCATTCAGGAGCAGGTTGTTTAATTTCCACATATTTGTATAGTTTTGATAGTTTCTGTTGGTGTTGATTTCCAGTTTTAATTCCACTATAGTCTGAAAAAAATACTTGATTTCAATTTAAAAGTTTTATTGACACTTGTTTTATGGCCTGACATATGGTTTTTTTTTTTGCAGGATGCTTCATGTGCAGAACAGAAAAATATATATTATGTGGTTGCTGGGTAGAATGTTTTGTAAATTTCTATCTGTTCTATTTAGTCTAGAGACCAACTTAAGTACAGACTTTCTTTGTTGATTTTTCTGCCTCAATGATCTGTCTAATGCTGTCAGTGGGGTGTTGAAATCCCCCACTATTATTGTTTTGCTATGTATATCTTAGATCTGGTAGAATTTGTTTTATGAATATGGGTGCTCTGGTGTTGGGTGCATATGTATTTAGAATTGTTATATTTTCTGGTTGAATTTATCACTTTATCATCATATAATGTCCTGCTTTTTTTTTTTTTTAAACCGTTGTTGATTTAAAGTCTGTTTTATCTGGTGTAAGTATAGCTATTCCTGCTCATTTTTGGTTTCCATTTACATAAAATATCTTTTTCTACTTTTCAACTTTGAGTCTTTAAATGTCTTTATGAGTTAGGTGGGTTTCTTATAAGAAGCTATCGTTGGATCTTCTTTTTTAAAATTCATTCTGCCAATCTATATCTTTCAAGTTAGGCATTTAGTTCATGTACATTCAAGGTTTATATTCATATGTGAGGTTTTTGTTCCTGTCATAATGTTAATTGTTACTTAGATGGTTTGCAATCTTGGTTGTGTAATTGTTTTATAAGTTCTACAAGTTTTTTATATTCCTGTGTTTTTATGATGGCATTGCCCATTCATTTCCACATGTTGAACTCCATTGAAAATGCATGTATAGCTGGTCTAGTAGTGATGAATTCCCTTAGCTTTTTCTTGTCTAGGAAAGATTTTATTTCATTTTCATTAATGAAGCTTAATTCAGTAGGATACAAAATCTTTTACTGGATTTCTTTTTCTTCAAGGAGACTGAAAATAGGACCCCTGCATCTTCTTGTTTGGAAGGTTTCTGCTGAGAAGTCCACTGTCAGTCTGACGGTATTTCCTTCACAGCTGATTAGCCACTTCTTTCTTACCACTTTTAGGACTTTCTCTTTCATGTTAACTTTGGATCATTTGATGACTATATGCCATGGTGAAGTTTGTCTTGCAATGTATCTTCCAGGAGTTTTATGACTTTCTTGTATGTGAATGTCTAAATGTCTAGCAAAACCAGGGAAGTTTTCCTAAATTATTCCCTCAATTTTTTTAATACTTTTTACTTCTTCTGAAATAATGATAACTCATAGATTAGGATGTTTAAATAATCCCATGTTTCTCAAAGGCTTTGCTCGTTTTTATTCTTATTTTTTTTTTTTTTTGTCTAATTGGGTTAATTAAAAAGCTCTGTTTTCTAGCTCTGAAATTGTTTTTGTTTGTTCTAGCCTGTTATTAGGGCTTTGATCTCTATTTTGTGGTTCCTTTAATGAATTTTCAGTTCCAGAAGTTCTTTTTAAAAAATAATTATCCTTAGTAAATTTTTGATTCATATTCTGAATTGTTTTTCTGATTACTTTGTATTGGTTTTCAACTGTCTCTTGGATCTTATAGAGTTTCCATACCATCCATACTTTGAATTCTTTATCTTTGAATTTTCATTTTGAATAGGATCCATTGCTAGAGAGCTGATGTGATCCTTTGAAGGTGATACAACACTTTATTTTTTCATACTGCCAGTGTTCTTATGCTGGTTCCCTCTCATCTGAAGAAGCTTTCACTTCTTATCTTTGAGTTTAGTTTTGTTTTGATGGGACATTTTATTTCCCCCTTGAAGGTATGGTTGTCATGTATGCCGTATATGATTGTTTGGCTTCATTTCTAGGTGCTTTCAGGTAGCAAGGTACTGTATGAGTTCCCTGGTTATAGATAGCCTTTGTGCAGTGACTTTTTTAAATGCCAGTTTTAGTAGTGATTTCCTGGGCATTTGAGCAGGCTAACTGCCTTCTGCAGGAACAGGATTGCATTTGTCTCAGGAAGCTTATCTCATTCCTCAACACTGTGGACTTCCATTATCAAATTTTGTATTGTATTGTGCAGTTCAACCCCCAGGCTAGTAGGTAGCACCTATGCATAAGAGTGGCTGTGGCAGAAGCAGATGGGTATGGGCTTGATCTTTGTTTACTGGGAGGTGCTCTCTGTTGTTTCAGGTGATGGGCTGGTCTGTGGAATGCCCAGTTTCCAGGAATTCCCTGCTGAGCTTCTGTAGATGGGGGGACAAAGCTGGATGGAATTGGACAGCCAAGCTCACCCATGAATACCCTATTGACAAGAGCAGATATCAACACTGACAAGAGTGGCAGGGAGAGCTCCTGGTGAAATGTACTGAGTTCTCTGAAGGAGAGGAGTTGACTGCACCAGCTTCACATCCTAGGCAGGTGGGAATGCAATCTATTTCCCTGTTATACTCCTGACCCAGGGCTCATAACTCTCAGTTTAGTCAGACGTGGTTGTCTACCTCCAGGCCACAGTGTAACCGAGGGCTGCAGAAAATTCCTGTCCTATGGCTCTCTGTGGAAGTGGCTTTGGAGTAGAACCTCTTATCTCAGCTGCAAACAGACAGCTTTGTGGTGTGTCTGGCCTCCAATGCAGGAACACTGCTGCTTTGTGTATAGATGGGGAGTGGCTCCACTTTTCAGCATGTACAAGTGCATGCCAGCTGTGATGTTGTCAGCTGGTTGGGTTGGCATGACTTAGACCCTGAAATGATCAGATGCCAGTTGTGGTGGACGGGGCTAGGCAGTCCCCCAATTTCCAGGCCCCTAGATGGCCCCTTGGATGGTATGCATGAGTCCTTGTTGGACTGGACTGGTGGATTTGTCCTCAGGTCCCTACGGTTCAAATGCTTCCTATGATAGGGAGGAGTGGGCTGGTCCCCAGTCCTCCAGCAGAATGCTCAGGCAGGGTGACCGTGCTGTGGACCTGCCACCAAGGGAGGGTGGACCTTTCTCTGCCTTGAGCAGTGGAGGCAGGCAGCTGTGATACACATGTTTTGCTCACACCACCATCTGACAGCAGTGGCAGTGGTATCTGTCCTTGAGGCATATGAAAGTGCCTGACCTGCCTGCTTCTTTCTGGCCTTAGGGTGGCAGAGGCATCAGTGATGGCAGGAGTCTAAGGGCAGAACACAGGCGTCTAGGATCTGGGCTTTCAGAGTGGTGCTGGCTTCAGTGGAAATGCTCAGATGGGGGCAGGGTGGCAGCACTGTGGGTCTGCCATGGTATGTGTGTAGCGGGCCAGGCCTCTCTCAGTGGGATCAGCAAAGTCAAGCAGTTATGGGATGCTTAGTTTGTTCACTTCTCTGTCCCACAGCAGTGGTGGTGGTATCTGTCTTTGGGGCCTTGTGAAGGTGTTTGACTGCCCTGCTTTCTCTCTGACCTGGTGGCTGGGGCAGTGATACTGATGGCAGACCCAGGGTAACACACAGGCCTCTGGGGGTTGGGCTGTCAGACTGGCACTAGGCTACAGCTGCTCAGGGCTCAAAAGCGTGTGGGACTTCACGTGAGTTCGAAAATGCCTTTGTGTAATTTCTAGGCAGTTCCCTGTTATCTTGGAGGCCTGGGAGGACTGAGGAACTCTTCTGCAGATAGAATTGAAAAAGTCTATTATGGGAGTGTGGAGCCCTAGGGGTCTCTCACTCACCTTTTCCCCACATCTGGGAGCTTCTACTAGCTTTACACCTCTCCCAGCCCAGTAGGCTGCTTGGATTCATTCTTATTTGCCTTCTGTGATTCTTGTCACTTCTCTGTTGAATTCCAGTGTTCTTTCTTAGATAATTCATTCAAAGTGTGTATACTGACATTTTGATTTTTCTTAATGGTAGAGGCACCTACTTAATGGAAGAGGCACCTAGCTGCAGCTGGCCAGCCATTTCGAACCCTACTTCCAGTCAGTCTCTTAACTGTGGCATCCCTGGTGATCAGAGCGCAGAGTAGCTGCTGAGTTTCACACGTCAGTTGCTATGATCAGCATCCTGCTCTTTGTTCCTAGTTCACCCCAGATGATTCAGCCACTCCACTCTCAGTGCTTCCCATGAGATGGGACTGGAGTAGGCTTCCTGTTAAGACTCTTCTCTTAGATTCATGAAGAGATTGAAGATTCACCTCCAGTTCTCCTCTCTCACCTCAGAAATCACAGGTCTAGAGAAATTCTCTGTGAGTGATATGCCAGCTTGGGGGATAGGCTGATGGAGCCTAAAATGACTGTTTCTTTTACCAGTCATGGCTTCTCTTGATTTTGTGGACCCGGGTATTTTCTCCACTTCTCCTCCAAACCCAGAGTTCTAGTGAACTCAGGATAGTATTCTCATTTTTGAATAGTTCCTTGAATTTTTGTGTTGGGGAGTGATGCCAGGGCATCTTCTATTCTGCTATCTTGCTGATACCCTGAGATCTCCTGCATGCTGACTTTGTGTCCTACTATTTTGCTCAATTCATTTATTAGTTGTAATAGGATTTTTATTTTTTTTGGTGGGGGGAATCTTTAGCGTTTTACATATGTAAGATCATATTATCTGCAAACAGATTACTTACTTTGTTCTTTCCAACATGGATGGCTTTCATTTCTTTCTTTCCTTTTTGCGTAATCTCTCTGGCTAGAACTTCTAGTAAGTACCATGTTGAATAGAAGTGGTGAAAGTGGGCATCCTTTTCTTATTGTTGATTTTAAAAGAAGAGTTTTCAGTCTTTCACCACTGAGTATGATGTATGATGTATGGTATGGGTTATTCACATATAGCCTTTATTGTGTTGAGTTAGTTTCATTTTATTCCTAGTTTGTTGAGAGTTTTTATTATAAAATGGTGTTGAATTTTGTCAAATGCTGCTTCTGCATCAATTGAGATTTGTGTGTTTTTTCCCATTCAGTCTCTTGTTAGATATACATTGATCAATTTTCATACGTTGAACAATTCTTGCATCCCAGGAATAAATCCCACTTGGTCATGGTGTATAATTCTTTCAATATGCTGCTGTATTTGGTTTGCTAGTATTTTTCTGATAATTTCATGCCAGTGTTCATAAGGGATATTGTTCTGTAGGGTTTTTTTTTTCTAGTAGTGTCTTTGTGTGACTTTGTTACTAGGGCTCTGTTGGCCTTATAGAATGAGTTAGGAAGTACTCCCTCATCTTTAGTATTTGAAAAAGTTTGAGAAGGATTGGTTTTAATCCTTCTTTAAATGTTTATTATAATTCCCCTGTGAAGCCATGAGGGCTTTTCTTTGTCAGGAGAAGTCTTTTGTATATAATAATGGGGTATAATATGAAGTTTTGATATATGTATACATGGCAAAATGATTAAATTAAGCTAATTAGCATATCCATCACCTGAAATACTTATCTCGTTTGTAGTGAGAGCATTTAAAATCTGCTCTCTTAGCAATTTTCAAGTATATAGTATATTATCATCAACTATAGTCACCATGCTGTGTAATAGATCTCTAAAACTAATTCTCCTGACTAACTGAAACTTTGCATTTTTTTCATCAACATCAGAGATGAGATTTTTTTGACAACTGAGTCTATTTCTTTACTTGTTGTAGGTCTATTCAGATTTTCTATTTCTCTGTGGTTTAGCGTTGGTAGATTTTGTGTTTCTGGGACTTTGTCCATTTCATCTAGGTATTCAGCTGGTTGATGTGTAATTGTTATAGTATTGCCTTATCATAATTTTTATTTTTGTATAATGAGTAGTAATGTTCCGTTTTCATTTCTGATTTTAGTAGTTTGAGTCTTCTCTTTTTTTCTTCATTCATCTAGCTAAAGGTTTGTGAATTTTTTTTTTTTTTTTTTTTTT
>NW_012115044.1:8109710-8115701 GCF_000951035.1 Colobus angolensis palliatus
GCCCAACTAATTTTTTTTTTGTATGTTTAGTAGAGACGGGGTTTCACCGTGGTCTCGATCTCCTGACCTTGTGATCCGCCCGCCTCGGCCTCCCAAAGTGCTGGGATTACAGGCTTGAGCCACCGCGCCCGGCCAAGGTTTGTGAATTTTATTGATCTTTCCAAAGAACCAACTTTTGGTTTCGTTGATTTTTTCTATTGTTCTCTGTTTTGTAATTTATCTCTGCTCTAATCTATTATATCCTTTGATCTGATAACTGTGAATTTATTTTGTTGTCCTTTTTCTAGTTCCTTATGTTATAAAGTTGTTTATTTGAGACTTTTTTTAAGTAAACTAAAATTTTTGGCCTTAGCACTGTTTTTGCTGCATCCCATGAGTTTTGGTATGTTTTCATTTTCATTTGTATTTAACTATTTTCTATTTTCCTTTCATATTTCTTCTTTGATCAATTGGTTGTTTAACAGTGTGTTGTTTAATTTCTTCAAATTTGTGAATATTGCAGTTTTACATCTGTTGATTTCTAACTTCATCCCATTGTGGCTGGAGAAGATCCTTTGTGTGATCTGTATTTTTGAAATCTAGTGAGACTTAATTATTGGCCTAACATATGGTCTGTCCTGAAAAATGTTCCATGTGCACTTGATTAGAATGTATATGCTATGGTTTGGTTGAATGTTCTGTATATGTCTGTTAGATTAGTTGATTTATTGTGTTAAATTCTCTCTTTATCTTCTATCTGGTTGTTTTATTTAATATTGTGAGTATGACATTGAAGTATGCAACTACTATCATAGAACTGTCTATTCCTTCAATTTTGTCAGTTTTTGCTTCATATATTTTGATGGTCTGTCATTAGGTAAGTAAATATTATTGTTGTATTGAAACATTTTGTTAATATATAATTACCTTCTTCATCTCTTGTAACCTTTTTACATTTAAAGTACATTTTGTCTAATATTAGTATAGACACACCTGTTCTGATAAGATGCTGAGAAAACTAAAGGAAGATATGGAGAAAGTCAAGAAAATTATGTATAAGCAAAATGGAAATAATAGCAAACAAAAAATTAGCAATTCTAGAGCTGAAAATTATAATACTTTAAATAAAAAAATTACCAGAAGGATTCAAAGAGGGATTTAAGCAGACAGAAGAATCAGCAAACTTGAAGATAGGGCAATGAAAATTATTGAGTCTGAAGAAAGAGAAAAGGTGGAATGTAAGTGAATGGAACAGAAGGGACCTGTGGGACACCATCAAATGGACCAACATGTGTATTGTGGGAATCCCAGAAAGAATAAAGAAAGATATAGAGAGAATATTTGAAGAAATAATGACTGAAACTTTCTGAATTTGATGAAAGAAATGAATATAAACATCCAAAATGCTCAATAAATTCCAGGTAAGATGGATCCACATTGAGACACATTATAATCAAACTTTAAAAAGACAAAGCAAAGAAAGAATCCTGAAAGCATATTTAGTTTTCTAAGAAGATGCCAAAGAGTTTTCCAGAGTAGTTGTACAATTTTATGTTCCCACCAGCAGTGTATGAATGGTCCAATATTTCCACATTATTACCAGTATATTGTATTATCAGTATTTTTAAGTTTTAGTCATTTTGATAATTCTGTAGTAAGAATTGTGGTACTAATTTTCATTTTGTGCTGGCTAATGATGTTGAATAAACAGATGTTATTTGCCATCTGTATAATATCTTCCTTGAAATATCTATTTATATTTTTTGCCCATTTTATATTTTGATTATTTCTTTTTTTTTAAGTTGTGTTTCAAGAGTTTTTATGTATTCTAGAGACTAGTTCTTTGTTGGGTATATGGTTTTCATTTATTTTCTTTCATTTCTTAACTTGTATTTTCACCCTCTTAACTTGAGAGGGTTCTTCACAGAGGACCACTTATCAGTTTTTTTAAAAATAGATTGTGCTCTTGGTTTCACCTCTTAGAATTCTTTGCTTAGCTCTGAATATTGATGATTTTTTTCCTTTTTTTAAAAAATAAAATGTACAGTTCTACCTTTTATATTTAAATATGGGTTTTATTTGGAATTAATATATTATTTGTATTGTCTTAATCTGATTTTGTTATCTGGGTAATACTATCTTCATAAAGTGAATTAGGAAGTTTTCCTTTTATTTCCTTTCTGGACGTTATTGTGACAAATTGATGTTAATTCTTTGTTAAATGTTTGGTAGAATTCTCTAGTGAAAACACATGGGTATGGAGATAATTTCATGAGAGATTTGATATTCCAAATTTAATTTACTTAGTAATTATAGGACTATTTTGGTTGTCATCTTCATCTTGGTTTAGTTTTTGTAGTTTGTAGTCAGTTTTGCCTAATGGTTTTTCAGGTATATTGATTTTTTTTTTTCCAAGAACTAGCCTTTTGCTGCAGTTGATTTTCTCCTTTTTTTTCTGTTATTATTTCTTCCTTTCTCTGATTTTAGTTTATTTTGCTCTTTTTTTCTAGTTTCTTGAAGTAGGAACTTAGATTGTTGATTTGGTACTCTGTCTTTTGTAAGGTTTCACTAAGTGTTATTAATTGTTCTCTCTGCACTGCTTTAGCTGTTTTAATACAGGTGTTTTTTTCATTTAGTTATATTTATTTTTCAAAATTTCCTTTGAGACTTCTTTGAATCACGAGTTACTTAGAAGTGTTCTAATTAATTTGCAAGTGTTTGGAAATTTTCTTCTTGTTTTATTATTGATTTCTAGTTTAATTCCATTGTGTTAAGAAAAAACACTCTGCTTCACCTTAGTTGTTTTAAATTTTAAAGTTTTTGAGGTTTGTTTTATTGCCTAAGGTATGGTTTGTGTTGGGAATACTCTGTGGAATCTGGAGAAACATGTATGTTGTTCTTTTGTTGGATGAAATGTTCTACATTTGTCAAATAGATACTATTGGTTGATTGTGTTGTTGAGTTCTATATCCTTGCTAATTTTCTTAAAAAAATTTTTAGAGATGAAAGGGGTACAAGTACAATTTTGTTACATGAGTATATTATGTAGTGGTGTAGCCTAGGCTTTTAGTGTGGCTGTCACAAATAGTGTCCATTGTACCCACAAGGTCATTTATCATTCCTCTCCCTGTTCCCACTCTTCCACTTTTCTGAGTCTCCAGTGTGAATTATTTCACTCTCTTTGTCTGTGTGTACACATTATTTAATTCCTACTTGTAAGTGAGAATATGTGATATTTGACTTTTTATTTCTGAGCTATTTCACTTAAAATATTGGCCTCCAGTTCCATCTATGTTGCTGCAAAAGACATGATTTCGTTCTTTTTTTTTTATGGCTGAGTAATATTCCATGGAGTATGTATACACCACACTTTATTTCTCTTATTATCCATTGATAGGCACTTAAGTTGATTCCATATCTCTGCTATTGTGACTTGTGCTGTGCTAAACATATAAGTGCAATTATCTTTTGGTATGATTTCTCTTCCTTTGGGTAGGTACCCAGTAGTGGGATTGTTGAGTCAACTGTTTTATGTTTTTCACAGAAGTTGTGCAAATTACATTCCCACAAGCAATATATAATTGTTCCCTTTTATGTGCATCCTCATCAACATCTGTTATTGTTTGACTTTTAAATAATAGCCATTCTGACTGGTGTAAGATGGCATCTCATGGTGGTTTAATTTGCATTATTCTGATGATTTGTGATGTTGAGTATTTTTTCATAGGTTTATTGACGATTTATATGTCTTCCTTTGCAAAATGTCTGTTCACGTCATTTTCCTAGTCTTTAATGGGTTTGCTTTTTTTGCTGTTGTTAAGCTGTTTGAATTCTTTATAGATTCTGCATGTGACTAACTTGTCGGATGCATAGTTTGCAAGTATTTCTCCCATTCTGTCTGGTAGTTCTATAATATGCTGAGAGTGGAGTAAATTGGGGACTGTAACTCGAATTTTTGTTTCTCTATTTCTCTTTCCAGCTCTACTAGTTTTTGTTTTACATGTTTTGAGGCTGTGTGGTTTGGTTTATACTCATTTAGGCTTGATAATTATGCCCCACTGGTGAATTGATCCTTTTATCGTTATGTAATCTTTTTATTTGTCTCAAGTAATTTTTTTCTTTAAAATCTACTCTAATATCCATATAGTGACTGTTGCTTTTACAAAAATTAATATTTGTGTGGTATATTTCTTTCTATCTTTTTGCTTTAAATTGATCTATATGATTGTTTTTGAAATGATTTATTGTAGAGAACTTTTTGATCACTAAAGAAAATCTATGTCAATCTGCTTTTTTCTTTTAAAAAACTTATTTATTTATTTATTTTTAAATTGATTCTTAATATTTCTCTATATTTATGGAGCATAGGCAATATTTCATTACATGCATACAATGCGTAATGATCAACTCAGAATGTTTAGGATATCCATTACCTCAAGTATTTATTATTTATATATGTTGAGACCATGTTAAGTCCTCTCTCCTAGCTATTTTGAAATATAAAATAACATTGTTTTTAATTATAATCACCCTACTCTGCTATTGAACATTAGACTTCATTCCTTCTATCTGATTGTATATTTGTACCCATTAACCAACTTCTCTGGTCCTCCCCCGATACAACCTTCCTCACCTCTGTTTAACTATCATTCTATACTCTACCTTCATGAGATCAACTTTTTTTATCTACTACATATGAGTGAGAATATGTGATGTTTATATTTCTGTGACTGGCTTATTTTACTTAACATGAGGGACCTGCAGTTCTATCCATGCTGCTGCAAATGGCAGGATTTTATTCTTTTTTAAAATAACTGAATAGATTTCATTTTGTATATATACCACATTTTTCTTATTTATTTATCCATTGATGGAAACTTAGCTTGATTCTATATCTTTGCAGTTGTGAATAGTGCTGAAATAAACATGGAACTGCAGATATTCCTTTGTTATACTAATTTCCTTTCCTTTAGATAAATACTCAGTAGTAGAATGCTGGATAATATGGTAGTTCTATTTTTAGCTTTTTGAGGAACCTCAATATTGTTTTCCATAATGCCTATACTAATTTAGATTGCCATTACTCATGTATAAGAGTTCCCTTTCTCCACATCCTTTCCAGTATCTGTTATTTTTGTCTTTTTGATAATAGATTTTTTTTTTTTAAGAAATAAAACAGTTTATTTGTGGATAACATGGTTGTCTAAAGAAATCCTAAGAAATTTACAAAAAACTATTAGAACTAATACATGAGTTCGGCAAGGATGCAGGGTATAAGGCCAGCATACAAAAATCATCATTTTATATACAATCAATGAGTAATTAGAAAGTTAACAATATCATTTATAATGTCATGAAAATATTAAATACCTAGGGGTAAATTTAGCAAAAAATGTGCAAGACTTGCACAATGAAAAACTGTAAAACGTGGCTTACAGAGATTAATGAAGACCTAAACAAACAGAGACATATACCATAGATATATACATATACATATACTTATAGATGGAAAGACTCAATGCCACTGTTATCACAATGCCACATTTCCACAAATTGATCTATACACTCAACACATTTCCAGTCAAAATCCCTGAGGGAGTTCTGCAGAAATTGACAAGCTAATTCTAAAATTTGTAGGGAAATGCAAAGGATCTAGATCTGTACCCAGAATAGCCAAAACAATTTTGATTAAAAAACACAGTCATAGGATTTACAATACCTGATTTTGTGACTTCATATAATGTTGTAGTAATCAGGAGATTGCAAACATAGGTACAGAAATGTGTAGCTCTGACCACTAGTACACCAAACATTTAAGAGAAAGAGCTACGTGTGGGCTGAAGCAGAGAAGTTTTCAGGGGTGGGAACAGACAGGGAAATGGAGAATGCACACCTGGATTTAAGTCTGCAGATTCCGAGCAGTTGATAAGATTACAGAGTGTATTGACAGATTGGATGAAGACCACCTGCACTGGGGAGGTCAATCTGCTTTACCCAGTTTACCAATTCCAA
>NW_012115044.1:8119380-8121003 GCF_000951035.1 Colobus angolensis palliatus
GTCTGCCCCTAGTGGAGGATGTCTCCCAGTTAGGCTACTCAGGAGTCAGGGACCCATTTGAGCAGGCAGTCTGTCCTTTCTCAGATCTCAACCTCCATGTTGGGAAATCCACTGCTCTCTTCAAAGCTGTCAGACAGAGTTATTTGCATCTGCAGAGGTTTCTGCTGCTTTTTGTTATTGTTGTTGTTGCTGTTTAGCTGTACCCTGTCCCCAGAGATGGAGTCTACAGAGACTGGCAAGCCTCCCTGAGCTGCTGTGAGCTCCACCCAGTTCGAACTTCCCAGGGCTTTGTTTACCTACTTATGCCTCAGCAATGGTGGGCGCCCCTCCCCCAGCCTCGCTGCTGCCTTGCAGTTAGATCACAGATTGCTGTGCTAGCAATGAGGAGGGCTCTGTGGGTGTGGAACCCTCCTGGCCAGGTGTGGGATATAATCTCCTGGTGTGCCCATTTGCTTAAAGCTCAGTATTGGGGTGGGAGTTACCTGATTTTCCAGGGGTTATGTGTCTCAGTTCCCCTGGCTAGGAAAAGGGATTCTCTTCCCCCTTGTGCTTCCCAGGTGAGGCGATGCCTCACCCTGCTTCAGCTCTTGCTGATCTGGCTGCAACAGCTGACCAGCACCGATTGTCCGGCACTCCCTAGTGAGATAAACCTAATACCTCAGTTGAAAATACAGAAATCACTGGTCTTCTTTGTTGCTCGCGCTGGGAGCTGGAGACTGGAGCTGCTCCTATTTGGCCATCTTGCTCCACCCCCGAATGTCTTCTTTTGAGAAGTGTCTGTTCAATTCCTTTGCCTACTTTTTGATGGGCTTGTTTGTTTTTTTCTTGTAAATTTGTTTGAGTTCTTTGTACGTTCTGGATATTAGCCCCTTGTCAGATGAGTAGATTGCAAAAATTTTCTCCCATTCTGTCAGTTGCCTGTTCACACTGATGGTAGTTTATTTTCCTGTGCAGAAGCTCTTCAGTCCAACATATGCAAATCAATACACATAATCCAGCATATAAACAGAACCAAAGACAAAAACCACATAATTATCTCAATAACTGCAGAAAAGGCCTTTGACAAAATTCAACAGCCCTTCATGCTAAAAGCTCTCAATAAATTTGGTATTTATGGAACATATCTCAAAATAATAAGAGGTATTTATGACAAACCCACAGCCAATATCATACTGAATGGGCAAAAACTGGAAGCATTCCTTTTGAAAACTGGCACAAGACAGGGATGCCTTCTCTCACCACTCCTATTCAACATAGTGTTGGAAGTTCTGGCTAGGGCAATCAGGCAAGAGAAAGAAATAAAGGTATTCAGTTAGGAAAAGAAGAAATCAAATTGTCCCTGTTTGCAGATGACATGGTTGTATATTTAGAAAACCCCATTGTCTCAGCCCAAAATCTCCTTAAGCTAATAAGCAACTTCAGCAAAGTCTCAGGATACAAAATAGTGTGCAAAAATCACAAGCATTCTTATACATCAATAACAGAAAAACAGAGCCAAATGATGAATGAACTTCCATTCACAATAGCTTCAAAGAGAATAAAATACCTAGGAATTCAACTTACAAGGGATGTAAAGGACCTCTTCAAGGAGAACTACAAACCACCACTCAGTGAAATAAAAGA
>NW_012115044.1:8121908-8122804 GCF_000951035.1 Colobus angolensis palliatus
TACAAGAGACCCTGAAGGAAGCCCTAAACATGGAAAGGAACAACCGGTACCAGCCATTGCAAAATCATGCCAAAATATAAAGACCATCGAGGCTAGGAAGAAACTGCATCAACTAACGAGCAAAATAATCAGTTAATATCATAATGGCAGGATCAAGTTCACAAATAACAATATTAACCGTAAATGTAAATGGATTAAATGCTCCAATTAAAAGACACAGACTGGTAAATTGCATAAAGAGTCAAGACCCATCAGTCTGCTGTATTAAGGAGACCCATCTCACATGCAGAGACATACATAGGCTCAAAATAAAGGGATGGAGGAAGATCTACCAAGCAAATGGAGAACAAAAAAAAGCAGGGGTTGCAATCCTAGTCTCTGATAAAACAACTTTTAGGTGAGCAAGCCACTGCCCGAAATAATGACTCCATTTTCCATGCTCCATTGCAACTAGGCATGGCCATGTGACTAAGTTCTGGACCCTGAGATGCAAGGACTTTACACCATCAAGGATGAAAAGAAACAAAGAACAGGGGCAGAGCAAGATGGCCGAATAGGAACAGCTCCAGTCTCCAACTCCCAGCGCAAGCGACACAGAAGACGGGTGATTTCTGCATTTTCAACTGAGGTATTGGGGTCATCTCACTAGGGAGTGCCGGACAATTGGTGCTGGTCAGCTGCTGCAGCCTGACCAGCGAGAGGTGAAGGAAGGCGAGGCACCGCCTCACCTGGGAAGTGCAAGGGGAAAGAGAATCCCTTTTCCTAGCCAGGGGAAGTGAGACACACAATACCTGGAAAATTGGGTAACTCCCACCCCAATACTGCGCTTTAAGCAAACAGGCACACCAGGAGAATATATCCCACAACTAGCCGGGAGGGTCCCACACCCACGGAGC
>NW_012115044.1:8122854-8124561 GCF_000951035.1 Colobus angolensis palliatus
CTTTGTAGGGACATGGATGCAGCTGGAAACCATCATTCTCAGCAAGCTATCACAAGAACAGAAAACCAAACACCGCATGTTCTCACTCATAGGTGGGAATTGAATAATGAGATCACTTGGACATAGGAAGGGAATCATCACACACCAGGGCCTGTTGTGGGGAGTGGGTAGAGGGGAGGGATAGCATAAGGAAATATATCTAATATAAATGATGAGTTAATGGCTGCAGCACACCAACATGGCAAATGTATACATATGTAACAAACCTGCACGTTGTGCACATGTACCCTAGAGCTTGAAGTATAATAAAAAAGGAAAGAAAAAAAAATAAAGACTGCACCAGAAAATTCTTAGAACTAATAAACAAATTCATTAAAGTTGCAGGACAAAATAATTGGCATAGAAAAATCAGTAGCATTTCTATACATCAATTGTGAACAAACTGAAAAAGAAGTTAAGACACCAATCCCATTTACAACAGTCACCAAAATAAAAAGGAACAAATTTAACAAAGGAGTTGAAAGACCTCTCCAAGGAAAACTATGAAACACTGATAAAAGAAATTTAAAAGGACAGAAACAGATGGAAAGATATGCCACGCTCATAAATTGGAAGAAATATTATTTAAATGACCATACTACACAAAGCCCTCGTACATTCGATGCAATCTCTATTAAGAAATCAATGATATTCTCACAAAAATAGAAAAAAACCCTAAAATTTATACCAAACCAAAAAGAACCTGAGTGGCAAAAGCAATCCTAAAGAAAAAACAAAGCGGGAAGCATCGCACTACCTGCCTTCAAAATATATTACAAGGCAATATAGACAAAACAGCATGATATGGATATAAAAACAGACATGTAGACCAATGGAACAGAACACAGAATTCACAAATAAATCCACATATTCATAACAAACTCATTTTGGTGTGAAGAACATACAATCGGGAAAGGATAGTCTCTTCAATAAACTGTGTTAGGAAAACTGGATATATCCATATGTAGAACAATAAAACTAGACCCCTATCTCACAGAATGTGCAAAACTCAGCTCCAAATGCTTAAAGCCTTAGACATAAGACCTAGAACTATAAAAATACTAGAAGAAAACAAAGGGGAAACACTGCAGGACATGGTATAAGAAATTAGTTATTTACAAAGACCTTAAAAGCACAGGCAACAAAAACAAAAATAGACAAATAAGATGATATTAAATTGAAAACCTACTGCAGAGCAAAGAAAACAATTAACAGAGTGAAGAGGCTACGTGTTTAATGAGAGAAAATATTTGCAAACCATCCACCTAACAAGGGAATAATATCCAGAGTATATAAGGAACTCAAATAGTTCAACAGCAAAAACAAACAAACAAATAATCCCATTAAAAACTGGGCAAAAGAACAGGGCAGACGTTTCTCAAAAGAAGACATACAAATTGTCAAAAGGAACATGAAAAATGTTTAACATCACTAATCATCAGGTACATGCAAATCAAAACTACAATGAGATATCATCTCATTCCACTTAAAATATCTATTATATGGGGGCGGAGCAAGATGGCCAAATAGGAACAGCTCCAGTCTCACACTCCCAGCGCGAGTGACACAGAAGACCGATGATTTCTGCATTTTCAACTGAGGTACTGGGGTCATCTCACTGGGGAGTGCCGGACAATCGGTGCTCGTCAGTTGCTGCAGCCCGACCAG
>NW_012115044.1:8126727-8144225 GCF_000951035.1 Colobus angolensis palliatus
CAGCCATAAAAAAGGATGAGTTTGTGTCCTTTATAGGGACATGGATGCAGCTGGAAACCATCATTCTCAGCAAACTATCACAAGAACAGAAAACTAAATGCCACATGTTCTCACTCATAGGTGGGAACTGAACAATGAGTTCACTTGGACTCGGGAAGGGGAACATCACACACCGGGGCCTATCATGGGGTGGGGGGAGGGGTGAGGGATTGCTTTGGGAGTTATACCCGATGTAAATGACGAGTTGATGGGTGCTGATGAGTTGATGGGTGTTGATGAGTTGATGGGTGCAGCACACCAACATGACAGAAGTATACATATGTAACAAACCTGCACGTTATGCACATGTACTCTAGAACTTAAAGTATAATAATAAGAAAAAGAAAACCAAGATAGATACATATACATATATTTTATATAATATATGTATGTATACACACACATACATATATGTGTGTATGTGTATATATGTATCTCTATATATACACACACACAGGCATACCTGAATGATATTGTAGGTTTGGTTCTCAACCACCACACATGCAAGAAAACAAATATTGCAATAAAGTGTGTCATAGAAATTTTATTGTTTCCTAGTGCATATAAAAGTTATATTTACCATATACTACAGTCTATTAAGTGTGTGGTACCATTGTGTTTAAAAAAGTACACACCTTAATTAAAAATACATTATTGCTAAAAGAAATAAATAAATAAAATAAAACCTGCTAACGATCATTTGAGGCTCCAGTGAGCTATAATCTTTTTGTTGTGGAGGGTCTTGCCTTGATGCTGATACCTGCCAACTAATCAGAGTGGTGGTTGCTGAAGATTGGCATGGCTCTGGCAATTAAAAAAAATAAGACAACAGTGAAGTTTGCCATATCAATGGTCTTGTCTTTTTCACAAAGTATTTCTCTGTAGTATGCAGTGCTGGTTGATAGTGTTTTACTCATAATAAAGCTTCTTTTAAAATTTGGAAAAAAAAAGAAAAAAGAAAATGTGGCACATATACACCATGGAATACTATGAAGCCATAGAAAAGGATTAGTTCATGTCCCCTTCAGGGACATGGATGAAGCTGTAAATTATGATTCTCAGCAAACTAACACAGGAGCAGAAAACCAAACACTGCATGTTCTCACTCATAAGTGGGAGTTGAACAATGAGAACGCATGGAC
The DNA here is from genome assembly GCF_000951035.1 of Colobus angolensis palliatus. Lineage (NCBI taxonomy): Eukaryota > Metazoa > Chordata > Mammalia > Primates > Cercopithecidae > Colobus > Colobus angolensis. The sequence continues at coordinate 8,127,909 of NW_012115044.1, forward strand.
ACAGGGTGGGGAACATCACACACCGGGGCCTGTTGTGGGGTGTGGGACTAGGGGAGGGATAGCATTAGGAGAAATACCTAATGTAGGTGACGGGTTGATGGTTGCAGCAAACGACCATGGCACATGCATACCTGTGTAACAAACCTGCACGTTCTGCACCTGTATCCCAGTACTCAAAGTATAAAAAAAAAAATTTCCAGAATTCCCAGGCCCCACCCTAGAACTACTGTATCAGAAATTCTCAGGGTAGGGCTCAGCCATCTGTGTATTAACATGTCCTCTAGATTATTTTGATGCATGATAAAGCTTGAGAATCAATATTTTAGGAGAACTCAGTGGCTTTTTAAACTTGATCAAATAAAGCAGTAACTCCCCTTTCCCCAAGAAAGAAAGGGAGTTTATTTTTTAATTTTTATTTATTTATTTTTTATTTTTTAAATATTTATTGATTTATTTATTTTTGTTATACTTTAAGTCCTAGGGAGTTTATTAAAAGGATATTGGGTAATTTACTGGGAGAGTTGGAAAAATGAGTTCAAACAGGCTTCCAAGAACAACATCGCAAACCATGCTATAGAATTGACCTAATGTAGATTGTATTGACACTCTTAAAATAAATTATGATCTCTTCTCCCACTGTATCTTTATTGCATGTAAGAATTACTCAGAGAAGGAAAAGGCTGAAAGATAAGCAGCAACCAGTTCATGAAACACCCCGTAAACCACATGATTAAAACCCCATAGAGAATTTGGATATTATTTTCATGGCAGGAGATTTTCATTGTGGAAATGCCATTCCTTCAACAGAAGGCCCATCCATATTATGAAGGGTAACCTACTGTACTCAGAGTTTGCTGATTTAAATATTAATCACATAAAAAGTATCTTAATAGCAAGATTTAGATTGGTGTTTGGTCAAAAACTGGGTACCTAAATGGGCATAAAATTAACCACTACACAAGGAGACCAGTTAAGGAGTTGCAATGTGAAAGATTTGATAGTAGCATTAAGAATGGGCAAAAATAGATGTACTCAAGAGATACTTAAAAGTAGAATTGACTAACATAATATGTTGGATTTGGAATAGAATAATGGATTATAGGCCTGACCATCTTAGTGGATGGTTTTGCCACTCACTGAGATAGGATACAAAAAAAGCAAAGCAGGCTTTGGTAGGAAAGATAACCAGTTTGTTACATGCTAAATATAAGATTTTTGTGGTACATGCAAGTAGAGTAATCTACTAGGTATTTAGATACATTTTCTGAAATTTGGGGAAGAATTCTGAACTGCAGATAAAGATTTGGGAATCATAAACATATAATGGTAATTGAAGGCTGAGATGTCCCAGGAGGATTGAGTAAGGTATGAAAAGAAGTAGGTCTAGAAAAGAATGTAGGAAAATATATATAAGAAGTAGAGAAAAATAATTTCCCAAGGGAACTTGAGAAGCGATGGCCAGAAAGAAAGAAATTGGAGAGTCTTGTTATTATAAAAAGCCAAAGGAAGAAGAATGTATCATGTAGAAAGGTTTGATTATAAAGTCAAATATTCCAATAGGGATCAAATTAGATAAAGATTTAAAAGTGATAATTGAATTTAGCTACTAGAAAGTTGTTATTTGTGACCTTATTAGCCACTAGGTAATAAATTCATGTAATTTTTATGGTATGTTTACCCACTTGGTGTTAAACCAATATATTACCAAGTAATCTGTAAGTGTAGTTGTAATTTTAGCATTAACTGTTATATATTCTTGTAACTAAGAACCTTTTTTTCATAATTGAAGGATAAATTATAGTGTTTTTTATAAAATTATATATTTTGAGTTTTATGAACATTTGTTATAATTATATAAACTAAATGTCACCACTGAAAAGTATCAGACTGTGAAAACATGAATTAAACTGATTAATAAATTACTGCTTTAAGAAATACTTGAAAGATCTTGAAATATTTTAACTCTTATTAAAAATGGTATTTTCTCATGCCATTTCTATGTTTTAAAAAATTGATTCTATGCAAGTCTTTTGGATAGTAACTACTAAAATAGCACTAGGAAACTAGGCTTTGGATATTATTTTAAAATGAGTGTCTTTAAAATGCCACTCTCTAGGTAGCAAATGGAGGTTAGTGATATAAACAAGACAGAAACCATTGGTTTCTTTGGTTTTTTTTCTCTCTTAAATTTATATACATTTAAGGGGTACAAGTGCAGTTTTGTTGCATGAATATACTACATAGCGGTGAATTCTGAGTTCTTAGTGTAACCATTACCCAAATAGTATACATTATACCCATCAAGTAATTTCTCATCCCTCATCCTCCTCCCTCTCACCCTTCTGAGTGTCCGATGTCTATTATTTCACACTTTATGTCCATGTGCACGCGTTATTTAACTCCCATCTGTAAGTGAGACTGTAATATTTGACAGTATCTGAGTTGATCTAACTTAAGATAACAGCCTCTAATTCCGTTCATGTTGCTGCGAAAGATATGATTTCATTTTTCATGGCTGAATAGTATTCCATTATATATCTCTCTATATAGCTGTACCTATATCATCTGTATATCCATCCGTCTATGTACCTATCTAGCTCACATTTTCTTTATTGAATCATCCATTAATGGACACTTAGATTGATTCCACATATCTGCTATTGTGAATAGTGCTGCAATAAACTTATAAGTGCAGTTATCTTTTTGGTATAATGATTTCTTCTCCTTTGGGTAGATAACTAATGGTGGGATTGCTGGATTGAATAGTAGTTATATTTTTACTTCTTTGAAAAATATCCATACTATTTTCCATAGAGTTTGTACTAGTTTATATTCCCACCAACAATGTATAAGTGTTGCCTTTTCTCCACATCCTTGCCAACTTCTGTTATTTTTTGACTTTTAAATAATAGTCATTCTGACATAAGAAGATATCTCATTGTGGTTTTAATTTGTATTTCTCTAATGAATAGTGTTGTAGAGCATTTTTGATATGCTTGCTGGCAATTTGCAGGTCTTTTTTTTTTGGAAAAAATGCCTGTTCATGTCCTTTGCCTGTTTTTTAATGGAGTTATTTGTTTTACTGTTGTTGAGTTGTTTCAGTTCCTTGTAGGTTTTGGATGTTAATCCGCAGTATAGTCTGTGCATATTTTCTCCCATTCTGCAGGTTGGCTGTTCACTCTGTTCATTGCTTCCTTTGCTGTCCGAAGGTTTTATTTTAATTCAGCCCCACTTGTCTATTTTTGGTTTTGTTGCTTTTGCTTTTGAGGTCCTAATAATGAATCCTTTGCCTAGGCCAATGTCCAGAAGAGTTTTCCCAAGTTTTCCTCTAGTAGTTCTATAGTTTGAGGTCATACATTTAAGTCTTTACTCCATCTTGAGTTGGTTTTTGTATATAGTGAGAGATAGGGGTCCAGTTTCATGTTTCTGCATATGGAAATCCAATTTTCCCAGCACCGTTTATTGAAAACAATGTTCTTTTCCCAGTGTATGTTTTCATTTACTTTATCAAGTATCAGTTGGATGTAGACATGTGGCTTTATTTCTGGGTTCTCGATTCTGTTCTATTGATATATGTGTCTATTTTTATATCAATATCATGCTGTTTGGGTTACTGTAGCTTTGTAGTATAATGTGAGGTCAGGCAATGTTATGTCTTCAGCTTTGTTCTTTCTGCTTAAGATTGCTTTGGCTATTCTGGCATTTTTGTTTGTTCCATATGAATTTTAAGAGTTTTTTTCTAATTCTGTGAAAAATGACATTAGTATTTTGATAGAAATTGCATTGAATCTGTAGATTGCTTTGGAAAGTATGGTCATTTTAATGAATCTAGATGAATTTAAGGAAAGTTGTCATTTTAACAATATTGAGTCTTGAACATCTTCATTTGTTTTGGTCTTTAATTTCTCTTTGTAATATTTTATAGCTTTCAGTGAACAGATCTTAAAATATCTTTTGTTAAACTTATTCCAAAGTATTTCTTGATGCTGTTTTAAATGAATTTTTCTTAATATATAATTGGTCTTTGCTAGTAGATAGAATTACATTTGATTTAAAAATTTGGGGGCTGGTCATGGTGGCTCACAACTGTAATCCCAGCACTTTGGGAGGCTGATATGGGCAGATCACTTGAGGTCAGGAGTTTGAGACCAGCCTAGCCAACATGGTGAAATCCTATCTCTACTAAAACTATAAAGATTAGCTGGGCATAGTGGTGGGCTCCTGTAATCCCACTTACTTGGGAGGCTGAGGCAGGAGAATCGCTTGAACTCAGGAGACAGAGTTTGCAGTAAGCTGATATTGTGCCAGTATACTCTAGCCTGGGCAACATGAGTGAGACTCCATTTTAAAAAAAAAAATTGATTTTGCATTCTACAACCGTGTCATTTATTTGTTTCAGTTATATTTTATGGCTTTCTTGTTGTTTTCCTATATAAATTTTATGTTTTCTACAAATAGAGTTGTCTTCCTTTCCAGCCTGCATGCTTTTTATTTATTTTTCTCACCTTAATGTACTTGATAGTACTTCTAGTATCTAGCATGATAGTAAATAGAAATAATGATAGATGATTCTTGCTTTATTCATATCCTAGGTAGAAAGTATCGTTCCTCTTGCTGTTAAGAATAATGTACAAATTTTCCTTAAATACACTTAATCAGATTGAGGAAGTTCACTTTTCCTAGTTTGCTGGGATATTTTATTATGAAAGCATCTTAAATTTTGTCAAAAGCTTTTTCTGTATCTATCAAAATGATTGGTTTTGTTTTCAGTTGATAGGATGACTTACATTGATCGATTTTTAAAATGTTCAACCAACATTGCATTCCTGGCATAAATCCCACTGGTTATATTATATAATTCTTTAAACATTTTTAAAATCCATTTATTTTCTAGAGATGAGGTCTTTCTCTGTCACCCAGGCTCAAGTTCAGTGGCATGGTCATAGCTCACCGAAGCCTCAAATTCCTGGGTTCAAGCAATTCTCCCACCTAAGCCTGCTGAGTAGCTGGGACTACAGGCATCCATCATCATGGACAGCTAATTTTTCAAAAATCTTATTTGTAGAGATGGGGTCTCACTATGTTGGCCAGACTTGTCTTGAACTCGTGGCTTCAAGCAATCATTCTGCTTTGGCTTCCCAAAGTATTGGGATTCCAGGAGTGAGCCACCACACCTGGTGGCTTTTTTTTTTTTCTTTCTTTCTTTTTTTTGAAAGGCTCTACTCTGTCATCCAGATGGGAGTGCAGAGGTGTGATCAGAGCTCACTATAACCTTAAACTCCTGGACTTAAGCAATCTTCTTGCCTCACCGTCCTTATTATCTGTGACCACAGGTATGTGCCATTGAACCCAGCTAATTTTATTATTTTTTAAAGTTTTGTAGAGATGGGGTCTTGCTATGTTTGTTGCCCAGGCTGGTCTGTAAATCCTGGCCTCAAGTGATCCTCCTGCCTTGGCCTTATGAAGCACTATAGGCTTTTTATATGTTGTTGTATTCAATTTGCCAACATTTTTTATTGGTATTTTTTGAATCTATATTCATGAGAGATATTAGTCTGAAGTTTTCTTGTTTTATGATATCATTTGTCATGATGTGGTATTAGAGTAAAAGTATTTTTATAGAATGAGTCAGAAAATCTTTCTTCCTCTCAATTTTTCTGCAGGAATTTTATAGAATTGGCATTATTTTTTCCTCTAAATGTATCATAGATTTTATTTTATAAGTAATGGTATCTTGACCTGGAGTTTTCTTTGAGGAAATAATTTTAATTAGAATTAATTTGTTTAGTTGCATTAATTTGTATAGTGCTGTTAAATTTCCTGCTTCTCCTTGGGTAATTTGTGTCTTTCTGGGAATTTGTCCATTTCATTTAGATTGTCAAATTTATTGGCATAATTTTGTAAATAATATTTGTTTGTTGTCTTTTTAATTTCTAAAGTTTTTTTGGTAATATTCCTTTCCTTATAAAGGAAATGTGTGTTATTTCTTTTTACCTTGATCACTCTGGCTGAAGGTTAATTAATTTCATTGAATTTTTCAAACCAGCTTTTGGTTTCACTCTTTTTTAAATTGTTAATCTGTTTCTATTTTACTGATTTATCTGATCATCTTTATTATTGTTCTTTTTTTCTGGTTTTGATATTAATTTGCTCTTCTTTTTCTAGCTTCTTAAGATGAAAGCTTACATAATTCAAGATATTTTTCTTTGCTCTAAATTTTTCTCAAAGTGCCACTTTAGCTGCATCTCACACCTTTGGTATGCTATATTTTTATTAGTGTGTTAAATTATTATCTAATTACTCTTATGGTTTTTTTAATCAATGTTTATTTAGTAGTTTGTAATTTAATTTTCAAACATTTGGAGAGTTTTCTGGATGTTATTAATTTCTAATTCAATTATGGTCAGAAACTATATCTTTATATTTCAGTACTTTCAAATGTTTTGATGCTTGTTTTATAGTTCAAAATATTTTATCTCTTAGTAATTGTTTCTTTTATACTTCAAAAATATACGTATTCTGCCCTTTTTGGGTTGTGTGTTTTATAAATGCCAATTGGGTCAAGTTGGTTGATAGTCTTTTATTTATGTCTTCTTCATTTTTACTGATTTTGTCTTATGTTAGTTATTGAGAAAGAGGTGTTAAAAATTCCAACTATAATTGTGAATTCATCTGTTTCTCTTTGTGGTTCTATCATTTTTGTATCATGTATTTTAAGCTCTGTAATTAGGTGTATAATTTAGGATTTTTATGTTTTTTTAAAATAATTTGACCCACTTCTTATTATGAAGTGACCACCTTTAACCCTGGTAATGTTCTGTGTTCTGAAATCAACTTTACTGTATATTAATATATCTTTCCACCTATATCTTGATTAATGTTAGCATGGTGTATAATTTTCCATGTTTTAACTTTTAACCTATTTGTATATATTTAAAGGAGGTTTGTGTTCAAACCACATACTTAGGTCTTGCATTTTTGTCTTCTCTGACAATCACTGCGTTTTAAATGGGGTGTTTACCCTGTTTGCGTTTAATGTGGTATTGGTATGGCTGGGTATAAACCTACCATCTTGCTCTTTGTTTTCTACTTATCTTGCTAGTTCTTAGTTCCCCCCAACAATGTTCTGCCTGATTTTTTGTTAAACTTTTTAGTGATTTCATTTTGTCTCCTTTGTTGGCTAATTTAGCTATAATAATCCTGGTGATTGCCTTATGATTTATATTAATAGTGTACAGCTGTACCTTATCAAAGTTTACCTTCAATTAATGTTATACTACTTTATGAATGGTACAATAGTAAAGTTTCTATTTCTCCTACTATTGGCCTTTGTGATATTGTTAACATCATTTTGCTTCTACATATGCTATAAACCACAAATGTACTATTATTATTTTTGCTTTAAACAGTAAATTATCTTTTAAAGATAACTTGTATTTTATATTTACCCATATATTTATCATTTTAAATATTCTTTATTCCTTTTTGTATATCCAGATACTATTTGATATCATTTCCCTTTTGCCTGAAGACCCTCTTTAACATTCCTTTTAGTGCAGGTCTTTTCAGAATGAGTTATTTCAGGTTTGTGTGTCTGAAAAGTGTCTTTATTTCAGTTTCATTTTTGAAGACAATTTAATTTTGGTCATTATTTTTAAAAATATTTTATCTCTTCTCTCCCTCCTCTTTCTCTTTTTTATTACTCAAATTATAACTAATTAGGCCATTTGACAGTGATCCACAGTTCATTGGTGTGCTGTTCTTCCTCTATGCCTGAGTTATTTTTTTCTCTGTGTTATATTTTGGATAGTTTTTCTTGACTTATTTTCAAGTTCACTAATCTTCAATGTATTTTTTTAAAAAATCTCTAGATATTCTATTTGAGATAGTTAGGTAGATAGATGGATGGATAGATAGATCTATCTTCTGTGTATCTACTTAATATGCTCAATCTCCTCTCTACCTTCTTCAACATATGCAGTGTAGTATAATAAGTGTTTTACTATCTCTGTCTATTATTTCTATCCTGTTTTATTTCTGGGTATCTTCTATTGATATTTCTCCTTGTTACAATATATTTTTTAGTTCTCTGCATTGAATGGCATACCTCTTGAATTTTACCTTTTTGAGTGCTAAAGGTTTTTGTATTTGTATAATTATCCTTGATCTTTGTTTAGTATGCAGTTAAGTTATGTGGAATAGTTTGATCCTTTTGTAACCTGGTTTTAAGTATTGGTAAGCAGAACCAGAGCAGTCTTTATCTTAGGGAGGAATTTTTCCTCATACTGAGGTAATATTCTCTGAGTACTTTGCATGTGAATTCTGAGGGCTTGCACTTTTGCTGGTGGGAACATGAAAAATTCTTGCCTCAATATAAAGTTTGCTTTCGGTTTGTTTTCTTGATTTCTTTTTCAAGATGTATGCTTTTTCTTCTTGGTTTGTTCTTTCCTCAGTCTCAGGTAGTTTCCTCAAACTTATTCCTTCATTAGTACTTAGCTAAAGATTTGAGGAGGACCCTTCTTCAAATCTCTAGAGCTCTTTTTGTGTCACATTTTCTTCTTTGCTACTTAACCCTATGAACTCTAGTTGTCCCTGGCCTCCCTAGACTGTTAGTTCTGTCTCCTTACTCAGTAGGCCTGCTAGATTTTATCTGGGTTCCCCCTCCTTGTGCTGGAGTCTTGAAATTCTCTCTAGGCAGTAAACTGGGGCGCTATCATAAGCCTCGCCTTATATATTTTCTTTCTTTCGGGGATCATTGTCATTTCCTACCTGATGTGCAGTGTCTTAAAATTTGTTACATAAATTTGGTAAGATTTTTAATTGTTTTAGGTAGTGAGTAGAACTGGCCCACGTTCCTCATTATGACCATAAGTGGAGACTGTCATCTAATTTATATCTTTATGCAAGCAAACAAATGATAAGTAAATATACATATATATCAGATCATTTGGTATAGAATATGTAAGTAAATTTTGTTATATGGTGTTTTCTCATTCCTTTTTTTAACCTCCATTCCTCCTCCTTCCTTTTTTTCTCTCTGTCTCTTCCCTATATGTTATGTAGTATAGCGTAGATGACTTGTTACTATTTATTTTCTAATTTTCTTGTTTTTTTACCTTATTTGTCATGTTTTTCTATGTAGATATTTTATACTTTTATTTAGTCAATTATGTCAATCAATTTCTTTATGATCTTTGGGTTTTAAATTATGCTTAGAAGATTTTTTATATGTCAAGATTATCAACATATTTACCTGTGTCTTTTTTAACTCATCTTATGATTTAATTATGTCAAATTATTGACTCATTTTGAATTTATTTTAGTGAAAAAAGTGTTTAATCAATTATAATATCTTAAATGAGGTGTATCTGGATTCCCAATTCTTTTTTAACTTCATGGAAAAAGCTGCTGTCTCTCAAATTCCTTACTGTCTTTCTATTTTTCAAATTGTTGGAGTATTAAACATCTGAGCTATACAATTTAACTTACATCTACTAAGAGTAAGATTTTTCAACTATTTATAAAAAATAAGGGAAACTAAAAAGCAAAACATCTGATGCTAAATAAGTTAGTTTCTTTACTCATTAATATTGGTGCTAATTAAAATGTTAGAATCCTTGACTTTTATTATATTAGACTCGGGAGACCTGGTGTTGATTGCTATTGCCAACATGAAAGTGGCGCAGCTGTCCTACAGCTCCAATTTTTGATCAATGAGGTAAGGATTATTTTTTGACTACTTAAATCACACACTCCCCCACTACACAGTGAATCAGTTAATGTAATTTTTAAATACTGTGATTCTAAATGCTTAAATATATATGCATTCGATATTACTTCTGATTACATTTTTCACAAAAGACTGTACTCCTGTATTGGTTTATTTATTAAATTCTAAAGAAAAAAGATTGTATATATCATATTCTGTTATTGTTACTATATAGCATAATTTAGTTTAATTGTCTAAATTTTTTAAAAAATCCTAATGTCCTTTGATTGCTTCACTGGCCACTAATCTTTTTTTCTATCCACTCACTTCCCACCAACTTACATTTTTTAACCAAGGCCTAACTTCATGTTTTATCTTTATCTTCCCTGAAGTGATCTTTTTGCTTATATACATATGGGCCCTTTTATCTGTATGTATCTCCAAATGCATCTGTTGGAATAGATATGCATTTGTATTTATTTTGTGTCCATAGCTATTATGGGAATTAGCTCTCTATCTACATTTTTATAAAATTATGGTGATAAGGAACTCTCTGAAAACAAAATATGTATTTATGAAGCTCAGAGAGGTTGCAGATATTACATTAGTAGAAGGCTACTTGAGGCTTTCTTGAATCAGATTTTTATAGTGGAAATTAGAGTCTTCTAGAGCTTATTTTATATTAAGTGAGCCAGTCAATGCAAAAATGCTTTAAAAGTTTGTGCCATGCCAAATGCAGGCACTTAGAAGATTGAACTCAGTGCCTCGGAAAAAAAAAGTTTGGTTATTTTTTCACGGCATGACAATGATCTTTCATAGTGTCGGCATATATTTGCATATATCTATATCTGTATATCTTCCTAAGAACTTACATTGTAAATGTGGGTAAAATGTCTCATAGAACTTCATATCAGAGATAACCCGAGGCAAGAAAGATATTGGCAAATGTTCACTTTTCACTTCTCTTGGCTCAAAATCTTTCTCAGAAGACTGTGAGATCCTCTTTATTGACAAACCTAGCATATTTCACAATGTAGGCACACTTGCTGTGGGGTACTGAAATGGGAAAGGAAGGTAAAGAAAACATTTGAAAAATATTTCATTGTAATAACTGCTCATTATTATCTAGAATGTCAGGCTTCTTGAGGTCTCAGTGCTACTCTGTAGCTCCTTGTTGAGGGATCTCAGCTTTTTGCCTTCTGCATGGATATGCACTTACAGGCATAATTTGTTTCCATATGATTTTTACTGGGTCTGATCCTTTCAGATTTGTCTTCCAGGTCCTAAGTTTGCCCCTATGGTACATAACTAAGAATAAATAAAGACAAGCCTTCAACCTCCTTGCCTTGTTCACATCATTTATCCTGAACTACTCGCCCTATGTACCTCACACAAAGTTTCTGTATCTTTTCCCAACTTCCCAGTTTCTGACCTGACTGGTTTTTCTATTCTTAGTTTTAAATATTTTCACAGATCTTTATAGTGCTTTTGGTAGGTTCACTTTGCTTTTATAAATGAACCTGGACACTCTGCTGATGTGCTTACTTTCATGTGTCTGTCTCTGTTGGTGCTGTTAGGCTTAGTGGTATTGTTCACTTCCCTCTGATGATAAATCATGTCTCAGTTTTATCACAGAATTAAGAATACTGGCCAGGCGCGGTGGCTGACGCTTGTAATCCTAACACTTTGGGAAACTGAGGCGGGTGGATTACGAGGTTAAGAGATCAAGACCATCCGGGCCAACATGGTGAAACCCCGTCTCTACTAAAAATACAAAAATTAGCTGGGCATGGTGGCACACGCCTGTAGTCCCAGGTACTCGGGATGCTGAGGCAGGAGAATTGCTTGAACCTGGGAGGCAGAGGTTGCAGTGAGCTAAGACTGCACCACTGCACTCCAGCCTGGCGACAGAGCAAGACTCCATCTCAAAAAAAAAAAAAAAAAAAAAAATTACTGCATTCCTCACTAGAATTATTTAGGTATTACACTAAAATATTATTGAATATATGCTACTTTAATTCCATTTTGCCTTTGGCATGTTATATCTTCTGTATAGCATGTAACTATCTCTTGTAGAGAATGTTTTATTGTTGTTACATATCATGTTCTATCCTCACCCTATCTCAGGTGAACTTCCACCTCTCTAGGAAATGAGACTAGTATACTGTATCTCAAAAAAATCAATTGTAGCTCATCAAATGCTTTCAAGGAATCCTAATAGATTTCTAGTTGGTTTATAGGAAGCATATGTACAATATACAAATAAAACAGGCAAACAAACACAAAAATTCTCAAGACATATATAGAATACCTCCTATTTCATGGCAGGAAATTATCTGAGTTCATGTTAAGATATATATATCAATATATACATCTTTGAACATGTATATAGGTAATTAGATACAAATATGCAAATCATACAAATTTCTAAATATTTTCGTGAATATGATGTTTGATTATGTTTCTATTTTTATAAAGCCATTCCTCTCTGAGACTAAAATCACTGGTACCCAATATAAAGAGACCCATCATAGGACACATGAGCTTTTCTTTGGCTTAGAAATTGTTATAGAAGGGCATTTAGATTCCTGTCTTCTCTCTTCTAATTCAGAAAGAAGAAATAAATGCTAGCGATTTCAATATAGTTCTTCCTAGCATCTGATTGGGATATCTGTGATTGATACTGTAAACTATAAGAGATTACTTCTAACAAAGTACTTTGGAAAATATAAAAAGCCTTTTAGGTATCTCAGGACAACCAAGGTTCTGAAAGATCACTCTTAGAGAACACATTTAATGCTCTGGATTTAGGATCCTTTAATGGATAAGCATCGACATTTTCAGCTGGTCAACTGTCATTATGGTAAAAGTTCTAACATTTTTAAATGATCTGATTTAACCCAGTAAAATAAGTAGTTTAAGCATATAATTATTATCTGTCCATATGCTTTCTGCCACATTAAGAGGTAGAAAATATCCTATTGTATATGAAATAGGATTCATTTGTATTTGGCAGTGCTGTATAAAAAGAATCTTAGTATAATTTTATAGTTATACTAAATTCTAGTTGGAGAAATGTTTTCTTTTATTATGGATATTTTCCTTTACTATTGATGAAGCTTCTTAGGCTATAAGAAGCAAATTAAATTATACCAAATATACTTTTTAGGAAGAATATACACTTTCCAAATATACAGAAAATTCTTGCAAAGGAGAATTTTTATATGACCTGTATTCAATTTTGTAAGACTGCATTGAATATTTGCTTCTCTGTAAGGCTATGTAGTATATGTGTAAATAGTAGAAAAAAAAATCCCTAAACTATTTTTTCCCGAAGAAAAACCTTTAATGATAATAATGATGCTATAATAATTAATCCTCTCTATTGGTAAATAAATATTCCTTAAGCTAGTCTTTCTGACCGTCAAAATGCAGTGGGTCAGTTTCCTGTTCTACTTTCAGCATTCTTACCCTTCCTGATTGAAGTTTATGCACCTATCCTTCCTGATATTTCTGGGTTATATAGACACAAGTAACTCTTCAGGTAGTAAAAAAATTGAGTAAATTAGCTTGTTTGTGCTTCACAAAAACCCTTAATTAAGTAAATCACACACTTACTTTATATTTTTTTTGTTCTAGGGTGCCTTGGTCAGTGCAAGTTCAGATGATACACTTCATTTGTGGAACCTTAGACAAAAAAGGCCAGCCATTCTCCATTCTCTTAAATTTAACCGAGAACGGTAAGAACCTATGGATTAAACAATATCTTAATGTACAACAAAATTATTTCCTGAGCAAGTTTTTGTTAACTTGACAGGCTTTTTCCCTCATAATCTCAACAGCTAGAAATAATTTAATGTTTATGCTTACTTTCATAGTGGTTTCTTTTTTGTAGAAAATGCATAATTGATATAGATCCAGTCACCTACTAATGCAATGTTTATTAGCTTAAGGAACTTTTGGGCTGAAATTATGGGATTTTCTATGTATAGAATCATATTATCTTCAAAGAGAGATAGTTTGACTTCCTTTCTTCCTATTAATATTTACAGGCTTTTTATTTCTTTCTCTTGCATGATTGCTCTGCCTAGGACTTCCAGTACTATGTTAACTAGGAATGGTGAGAGATGGTATCCTTGTCTTGTTTTGGTTTTCAAGGGGAATGCTTCCAGCTTTTGCCCATTCAATATGATGTTGGCTATGGGTTTGTCATAGATGGCTCTTGTTATTTTGAAATATGTTCCTTCAATGTCTAGTTTGTTGAGGGTTTTTAACATGAAGGACATTGAATTGTACCAGAAGCCTTTTCTGCATCTATTGAGATAGTCATGTGGTTTTTGTTTTCAATTCTGTTTATATAGTAAAGCACATTTATTTATTTGTGATTATTAAACCAACCTTGCATCCCGGGATAAAACCTGCTTGAGTGTGCTTGATTAGCTTTTTCATGTGCTGCAGGATTCAGTTTGCTAGTATTTTGTTGAGAATTTTTACATCTGTGTTCATCAAGGATATTGGCCTGAAGATTTTTTTGTTGTATTTCTGCCAGGTTTTGGTATCAGGATGAAGCTGGCCTCACAGGATGAGTCAGAGAGGACTTCCTCCTCCTCATTTTTTTAGAGTAGTTTCAGTTAGAATGGTACAAGCTATTCTTTATGCATCTGGTGGAATTTGGCTGTGAATCATTCTTGTCCTGGGTCCTTTATGGTTGGTAGGCTTTTTATTACTGATTTAATTTTGGAACTCTTTATTGATCTGTCCAGGGATTCAATTTCTCCCTAGCTCAATCTTGGGAGTTTGTATGTTTCCGGGAATATATTAATTTCTTTTAGGTTTTCTAGTCTGTGTGCATAGAGGTGTTCATAGCGGTCTCTGAGGGTTTTTTATATTTCTGTGGGGCTGGTGGTAATGTCTTTTTTGGTGCTTATGATTGTTTATTTGGATCTTCTCTCTTCTTCTCTTTCTTAGCTTAGCTAGTGGTCTATCATATTTCTTATGTCAAAAAACCAACTCTTGTACTCATTGATCTTTTTGTATGTTTTTTTTTTGCATCTTAGTTTCCTTCATTTCAGCTCTGATTTTAGTTATTTCTTGTCTTTTGCTAGCTTTGGGTTTGTTTTGTATTGTTTCTCTAGTTTCTCTAGGTGTAATGTTTGGTTGCTAATTTGAGATTTTATGAATTTTTGATGTGGACCTTTAGCACTATAAACTTTCCTCTTAGCACTACTTTAGCTGTGTCCTAGAGATTCTGGTATGTTTTCTTGGTTCTTAGTAGTTTCAGAGAATTTCCTGATGTCTGCCATAATTTCATTGTTTACCCAAAGGTCAGGACCAGGTTTTTTAATTTCCATCCAATTGTATGGTTTTGAGTGATTTTCTTAGTATTTATTTTTATTTTTATTGCATTATGGCCTGAGAGTGTGGTTGGTCTGGTTTCATTTTTTTTAGATTTTCTGAGGATTGTTTTATGTCCAATTGTGTGGTTGATTTTAGAGCATGTGCTATGTGCAGATGAGAAGACAGTATATTCTGTTCCTTTTGGGTAGAGCATTTTGTAGACGTCTAATAGTTCCATTTGGTCAAGTGTTAAGTTTAGATCCTGGAAATCTTTGTTAATTTGCTGACTGGATGGTCTGTCTAAAAACCGTCAGTAGGGTGTTGAAGTCTCCCACTATTATTGTTGGGAATCTAAGTCTCTTCATAGGTCTCTAAGAGCTTGCTTTATGAATCTGAGTGCTCCTGTGTTGGGTGCATATATATTTAGGAAAGTTAGGTATTCTTGTTTAATTGAACCCTTTACCATTATGTAATGTCCTTCCATGTCTTTTTTGATCTTTGTTGGTTTAAAGTATGCTTTGTCTGAAATTAGAATAGAAACCCCTGCTTTTTTCTGTTTTCCATTTGCTTGTTAGATTTTCCTTTATCCCTTTACATTGAGCCTATGGGTGTCATTACATGTGAGATGGGCCTCTTGAAGACAGCATACCATTCAGTCCTGCTTCTTTATAAGCTTGCCACTCCATGACTTTTAATTGGAACATTTAGCCCATTTACATTCAAGTTTAATATTGGTATGTGTGGATTTGATCCTTTCATCATGTTTCTAGCTGGTTATTGTGCAGACTTGTTCATGTGGTTGCTTTATAGGATCAATAGTTTTTATACCTAAGTGTGTTTTTGTAGTAGCTTATAACAGTCTTTGCTTTCCATATTTAGTACTCCTTTCAGGACTGCTTGTAAGGCAGGTCTGGTGGTCATGAATTCCCTTAGCATTTGCTTATCTGGAAAGGATCTAATTTCTACGAGGCTTATGAAGCTCAGTTTGGCTGGATATGAAATTCTTGCTTGGAAATTGTTTTCTTTAGTAAGGCTGAGTATAGACCCCCAATTTCTTCTGGCTTGTAAGGTTTCTATTGAAAGGTCCTCTGTTAGCCTAATGGGGTTTCCTTTGTAGGTGACTTGCTCCTTCTCTCCAGCTGCCTTTTACTTTTTCCCTTTTATTTTAGCCTTGGAGAATCTGAAGATTATGTGTCTTGGCCATGGTCTTTTGTGTAGTACCTCACATTGGTACTGAACTTGTATTTTGGCCTCTCTAGTGAGGCTGGGGA
>NW_012115044.1:8146505-8153800 GCF_000951035.1 Colobus angolensis palliatus
ACCTCTGTTCTGGCGGCAAACCCGTTGCGAAAAAGCGAGTATTTCTTATAATGGCCATTTCATCTATCAGTTCTTGTATCATTTTATTATAATCCTTAGATTCCTTGTATTGGGTTTCCACTTTCCCCAGAATCTTCATGATCTTCATTTCTATCTAGATTCTGAATTCTATTTCTGCTATTTCAGTCTGGTTAAGAATTCTTGCTGGGGAACTAGTGTGACTATTTGTGGGAAAGGAGACACTCTGGATTTTTGAGTTGCCAGAGTTGTTGTGCTGGGTCTGTGTGGGCTGATTTTCCATCAACTGTGGTGTAATTTGAGTACAGTCAGTTGACTTCCTTTCTGGATGTTTTCAGAGGACTGAGACTTTATGCAGGACATTTATTTGTAGCTGAGTTCTTGTCCTTGGTTTCACAGGGAGGTAGATATATTACCAAAATGATTTTGAGGTTGAAAAATATTTTTGGGTTGTGATCCAGTAGATGCTACTTAAGCATAATGACCAGTAGACAGGCTTTGCTCAGCAATGTGGCACCTCTATTTCTTCTCAACTGCAGTCTCTTAGTGTTCTGAAAGTGGGCTCCTCTCCCACTTGAGTGCTGGCTACATGTCATTTCTTGGTACTCCCAGGCTGTACACCACAGCCCTGGGGCAAGCTCAGGCTTTATGTTCCTTACCTTGCTTGGAGACAACAGGGGAAGGAAACTTGCCAAGGTCAGTGACTGTGGCTGAGGACCTTTCACTTGTCTCTTGGGGCTCTACCCTAGAGAAATGCAGAGCTGCTGACAGTGCAGTCAGCCTGGTGTGAGGTGGCTGTGTTATGGGCCCAAGCTTGGAGGGCACTGCCTGGTGATAAGCAGGGGGGATGGAGGGCTCGTGGGGGAGACAGACTAGCCTCTTCTCCTTAGGGCAGCTGCAGTTTGTTCAAGGTATAGTTAAAGCACTCAGTTCTTTGCTGCTTTCTCAGTCTGAGGTTGATATGGTGAAGGGGGGTGGGGGGGCAGAGAAATGCCGGGTAGAGAAGGGTGGTGTCCCTGGCAAGGGCTTCACCCTCAGGCCTTTGCCTGTGGACCTATGTGAGAACAGGCACTACTGTTTTGCTCCCAAATGTTGTATTTTCCAAGACCACTCTGGTCTGCCATGCCCCCATCCTGTGCCCATATAATCCTGTGCCCTTAGCGGGCATGACACACAAGTGGCTGAACATCAAAAGGAGCAGAAGAGCACACTGACAGACACCAGCAGACACCGGCAGGCCATCAAGGTGAGACGATGCAGAATTCAGTTGGGGCTGGACTCCAGGGAAAGGCCACCTTCCCACTCCACCTCCCCTTTTGTTCCCCATCCACCTCACTGAGGGCTACCTCCACCACTCAATAAAACTTTGTACCCATCTCCAAGCTCCACTTGTCATCTGATTTTTCTGGTATACTAGAGCAAGAACCTGGGATACAGAAAGCCCTCTGTCCTTGCCATAAGGCAGGGGGTCTAACTGAGCTGATTAACATAAGCCACCTGCAGACAACAAAACTGAAAGAGCCCACTGTAACACACACCCACTGGAGCTTTGGGAGCTGTAAGCACTCAACCCTAGACACTGCCATGGGGTCGAAGCTCCAAAACACTCCCCATGATCTGCCCATCTGCATACTACCCCCTAGTTTGAGCAGCAGGGCACAGAAGAAGCAAGCCACACCGCTGTCACATGTACTGTGATGGGGATAAAGGAACATTCCTCCTGTTTCAAGGGCAGAAAGGGTAGTACCACTGCAGTGGCAGTGGTAGAGGGGCTTTCAATTGCCTCTGGGAGCTCTATCTGAGGGAACACAGAACGTTGCTACTGAGGATGTTCACCCGAGGGGGTGGTGCCTGCACTGCTGGCCTGAGCTGGGGGCCCTGCTTGGTGAAGAGGAGGGTCTGGAGGGTTCACAAAGAGGAGACTGGGCTTGTCTCTTTATAGTGACTGTGTTATGCTAGCAGTGTGAATAAAGTCTTCAGGCTCTTTGTTTCCTCTGTAGTGCAAGGGCAGCAAGGGCAGAACTGCTGCCAAGGCAGTAGCAGAGAGGCTTTTGCTTCCTTCTGGGAGCCCTGCCCCAGGGAAACACAAAGCCACCAGCAGTGGGAATGTTCAGCTGAGGATGAGGCTGTTCTGCTGTCCCAACCCAGGGACCCTGCTTGGTGAAGAGTTGGGAGTGAGAACTCACAGGGAAGACAGACTGGGCTACTCTCTGTACTGTGACTTTAGTGTAGTGTAGGTTCCAGTGTAACAACCAGGCCCTTTATTCCTTCCCCAGCCTGAGGGCAGTAAGTGCAGTATCACTGCAGCTGCAATGGTAGAAGGGCTGTGGGTTGTCTCTGGGATTTCCTCCTCAGTGAAATGGACAGCTACCACCTACTGAAGTGCTCAGGCAGGGCAGGGTGATTGTGCTGGGAGCCCAGGTCAAGAGGCACTACCCAGTGAAGAGTAGTGGAGGCATGTGGACAAGTCTGGCTGCTTTTCCATAAAGTGGCTGTGTTGTGCTAGAGGTTTCTATCGGTCCCCAACCACTATACTTCTTCTCAGTCTCTAGGGCAACAGGAGCAAGGGCTGCAGGGCAGCAAAAATTGTGGCTTGCTTGCTTCTTCTGTGAGCTCTGTCCCAGAAAAGCACAGAGCTGCTATCAGCCTGAGAGCCAAGGCACGGAGTTGCTGAGGTGCCAGGTTATTAGGCCCTGCTCAGCAAGGAGTAATAGGGATAGTAACCTGCATGAGAAACAGTCTGGTTACTTTTCTGTAAGGTGGCTGCACTGTGCTAGGGGTTCATGGTAGTCCCTAATCACTGTGTACCCTCCTGATCTTGAGAGCATCAGGAGGGAAGGTTATAGAGCAACAAACAAGGTGGCCTGCCTCTCCCTCTGAGAGCTCTGTCCCAGGGAAGTGGAGAGCTGGTAGTGGCCCAAGAGCCCAGTGTGGGGTGACTGAGGTTCTAGGTCAGGAGGCCTTGCTCAGTGAGAAGTAGCAGGGGTGGGGGCACATGTGGAAAACAGTCTGACTACTTTTCCTTAAGGTGGCTGCCTTGTACTAGGTGTCTACATTGCCCCTAATCACTGCGTATACTCCCCAGCCTGAGATCAAACAGGAGGGAGGGTTGTGGATGTGGTCTGCCTCTCCCTCTGGGAGCTTGTTTCAGAAAAGCACAGAGCTGCTCCTGATCTGAGAATTCTGATAGGACTGTGGTGGCCTCACTAGTGTCCCAGGCCGGTGGGCCTTGTTACTCTTCAGCCACATGAATTCATCCTCTTTCCTGGGGACATGTGAGAGAGCCTGGCCTCCTCCATTGCTAGAGCTGCAGCTGCTGGTGTTGAGGTGCCTGGGGATCCAATACTCCTGGGAGTCTGGAGGCCCTGGTTGCGGGGATCATGAGAAATGGGTTCCTGAGTCCAAGGATGCCAAGGTTCATGGCAGAAGTGTGAACCTCTGGGGACTGTCACTCACTCGCTGTTCCCTGTGGTGCAAGGACTTCCCTGGCTCCATGCCACTTTTGGATGGGCAATTGTCCTGTCTTGCTCTTCTCTGTTCACTGTGGGTGATGCTGTTTCCCTGATAAATCCCCATGTTTCTACCTGGATGTTCTGATTGAAGAGCTAGCGTCCATTCACCACTGTTTTTTCTCTCCATGAGAGTGGTGCTCATTAACCACTTCTAGTCAACTATCTCGCCCCAAATCTCTGTACTTAGTTTTTTTTTATGAGGAAGAGAATTTATATTTTAGACATTTTTGAAACTAGATAGGACTTATTTCTCTAGATTAGTCCTAATTTTGGTTATTTTAGTTTAAAATAAGTAATGTAGCAGAAATTTCAAGAATATCGAAAAAATTTAAGATCAGTAAAGAGTTGTTACGCTATTTATTTTTCTTTACCAGTAAAATATTACCCATTTAGATTACCGTGTTGATTTTATCTTTCTCTCTGCTGGTAAGATTTTTCTTCTAATATGTTGGGTAGATCTGACTGTATACTTTTATGTGGTTGGACAGAGTGTTTTTATTTCTCCCTCACAATTGGAATATTGAAGGAAATGTTCTGGCCCTTTTTATGGCCTTTTTGGGAGGAAGAATTGATTAGTAGTGATGATTTCCAATTGTAATTTTATTATATCAATTGAATTAGATTAATTGGTAGAAATATAAAAGAGCAAGCTGACAGATTGAGATAAGTTTCAATCACAGGAACTTTGAAAATGTTTTAATGCTTACATTAAAGATAAATGTGATATTTATCTCTTAAGAAAGATACATACATATTGTCATATAACTTGAGAATATTCATTACGATCATAACTTATTGTAGGAGATGAAATTATCAAAGTATGGTGAATGGGAGGTTCAGGTCATTTAGGAGAATTTAATCAAGCATCTTTTGGGATAGACTCCAAAACATCTGATATTAGCCATGTAATTATGTAAATTTTCTAAGTATGCTTATGTTTATGCTAAATGTGTTTCGGTTTATAGAATTTATACTATAAATTTGAGCTTATTTTATTAAGGAACCTACAGTCTTTAGTCTTACAATGTTTGAAGGCAGCAACCAGTCTTAGATTGTTAAGTAATAGGCTTTTATTATTATTATTATTACTATTATTGGAGTATTATTATTGGAGACAGGGTCCCACTCTGTCTCCCAGGCTGGAGTGCAATGGTGTGAGCATAGCTCACTGCAGCCTCAAACTCCTGGGCTCAAGCAGTCCTCCTGCCTCAGCCTCCTTAAGTGCTGGGACTATGGGCATGTGCTATCACGCCCAGCTATTTGTTTTTTAAAGTAGAGATGGTTTCTTACTATGCTTTTTTTGAGACAGGGTCTCACTTGTCACCTAAGCTGGAGTACAGTAGCACGAGCATGGCTCACTACAACCTTGAATTCCTGGGCTTGAGCAGTCTTCCCACCTTAGCCTCCTGAGGTGTGCACTATGATGCCTGGCTAATGTTAATTTTTTTTTTTTTTTGGCAGAGGCAGAGTCTCTCCATGTTGCCCAGGCTGGTTTCAGATTCCTGGGCTCAATCTCTCCTCCCACCTTAGCCTCCTGATTAGCTGGACCGCAGGTGTGCACTATGATGCCTGGCTAATTTTAAATTTTTGTTGTTGTTGTTGTTGTTTTTTTGTAGAGACAGAGTCTCTCCATGTTGTACAGGCTGATTTCAAATTCCTGGGCTCAAGCAATCCTCCCACCTTAGCCTCCCAAAGTGCTGGGATTAGTGGCATGAGCCACTGTACTTGGCCTGGGGTTCTCACTGTTGCCTAGGCTAGACTTGAACTACTGGGCTCAAGCTATCCTCCTGCCTTGGCCTCACAAAGTATTAGAATTACAAGTATGAACCATTGCATCTGGTAAGGTTTATATATTCTGTTTCTGGTGGATGATCCTTGGACTTCTTATAAATACAATTTTAAACCTAAATAAGGAAGAAAAAAAAGTCTTGATTTTTGAAATGCATGATCTTAGTAGTGAATAAAATAAAACATTCATATTTTAGGCATAGCAGTCCTTGCTATCACAATCATAAATGTATGTAGTACTGGAGAAAGCATAGAATTGTTTTATATGGCTTTTGAGTGAAATTCAAATGTAGGCTATGTATATAGACCCTTAAATTATCTGTACTTATGTATATTTAATTTTTATTACTCTAGTGTTCTGCTACTTATTATCAGAGAATTTCTGAAAAATATTAGTTAAACTGGAAGGAAGCAATATTTTGTTGAAAACTCCATAATTTATGAGATCTCTGGCAGACTTGATCCATCTAAATTGGCTTTTGCAGACCCAATTTATAACCCACATTTAAAATATTATTTTATAAAGGCAATTTGAATTGGCTTTGATTCTTTTCAAAGTGTTGCATAACTAATATATTTACTGGGTTTGACATTCAAACGGTACAACAGTATATACAATAAAGGATCTTTCTTCTATTCCCGTCCCCTGGACACTTACTTAGTTCCCCTCAGCAGAGCTAAACAGTGTAATTAATTTATTGTTTCTTTATAGACATTCATTATGTACATATATAAGCAAATACAATATGTAACATAATTTTATTTCTTATATATACATAAGTAAAATAGAAAATCATATATTTTCATATATATCATATATAGAGAGAATATCATATTTTTTTGGTTAAACAAATTAGCAAGACCTTTAAACAAATTAGCGAGGTTAATTTTATAACGTATTATAAAGAGGGAAAAAAGCAAGACACAAAATATACATATATATTTATATATATTTTATATACACACAATATATTGTTAAACAAATTAGGAAGATCTTTAGAGTATATTATAAAGAAGGAAGAAAGCAAGACACAAAACTGTATAACATGCTACATAAAATGAAAATTAAACTACAGCTAAATGCAACATGGATGAAACTCATAACTATGTTGCTGAGCAAAAGAAGCTGAAAGCAAACAGCTGCATATATATTATTCCATTTTTATACGTGTCAAAAAACAGGCAAATTATACCAATTTAATAGTATAAGTTAATGTAGCATGTTATACAGTTCTGTGTCTTGCTTTTTTCCCTCTTTATAATATATTCTAAAGGATCACTCTTTATTTAGACTTTCCCCTATTTTTTGTTTGTGTGTAAATTTTACTGAATCATCAGGAAACTGTTTAAATCTTAAGTGGACACCTTGAAATAACTTTGCCGTTGTATAACAAACACCTAAATCAAGATACAGAAACTTACTAGAATCACAGAAACTCCCGTATGTTACCTTCCAGTCACTTACCCCCAGGTATCCTAATTTCCAACTCTATAGATTAATTTTGCCTGTTTTTCACATGTATAAAAATGGAATACTGTATATGTAGTTGCTTGCTTTTGGATTCCTTTGCTCAGCACTGTATTTATGAGTTTCATCCATGTTGCATTTAGCTGTAGTTTATTTATTTTCATTGTTATGTAGTATTCTGTTTCATGAATATTCCACAATTTGATTAACCATTCTATTTTAGTTCTTTTTCTTAAACTTAACTTTTGCATTTCTATTTTTTGTAACATTTATTTCTTTAGAAAATATATCAATAATTTGGTATAATTATAAAGAATATTATTTTTTGATTCTCTTTACATCTCTTTTTGTCTATCTCTCATTCTCTCTCTCTCTCAATCACTCTCTGTATCTTCCAAATACACACTGTAGCCTGACTCATCATATTGTTTTGTGTCTCCCAGGTAGCATAGCACCTTCCTCTTTTATTTATGTTTTTTTTGTTGTTGTTTTTTAAATTTTTTTTTTTT
>NW_012115044.1:8154215-8158714 GCF_000951035.1 Colobus angolensis palliatus
CAACAGGCCTGGTGTGTGATGTTCCCCTCCCTGTGTCCATGTGTTCTCATTGTTCAACTCCCACTTATGAGTGAGAATATGCAGTGTTTGGTTTTCTGTTCTTGTGTTAGTTTGCTGAGATCATGGTTTCCAGCTTCATCCGAGTCCCTGCAAAGGACATGAACTAATCCTTTTTTATAGCTGCATAGTATTCTATGGTGTACATGTGCCACATTTGCTTTATCCAGTCCATCATTGATGGGCATTTGGGTTAGTTGCAAGTCTTTGCTATTGTGAGCAGTGCTGAAATAAACATACATGTGCATGTGTCTTTATAGTAGAATGATTTATAATTCTTTGGGTATATACCCAGTAATAGGATTGCTGAGTCAAGTGGTATTTCTGATTCTAGATCCTTGAGGAATCGCCACACTGTCTTCCACAATGGTTGAACTAATTTACACTCCCACCAGCAGGGTAAAAGTGTTTCTATTTCTCCACATCCTCTCCAGCATCTGTTGTTTCCTGACTTTTTAATCATAACCATTCTAACTGGCATGAGATGATATCTCCTTGTGGTTTTGATTTGCATTTCTCTAATGACTGGTGATAATGAGCTGTTTTTCGTATGTTTGTTGGCTACATAAATGTCTTCTTTTGAGGAATGTCTGTTCATATACTTCACCCACATTTTTATGGGGTTGTTTTTTTCCTTGTACATTTGTTTAAGTTCTTTGTAGATTCTAGATATTAGCCTTTGTCAGATGAATAGATTGCAAAAAATATTCTCCCATTCTGAAGGTTGCCTTTTCACTCCAATGATAATTTCTTTTGCTGTGCAGAATCTCTGTAGTTTAGTTAGATCCCATTTGTCAATTTTACCTTTTGTTGCCATTGCTTTTGGTGTTTCAGTCAGGAAGTCTTTGCCCATGCCTATGTCCTGAATGGTGTTGCATAGGTTTTCTTCTAGTGTTTTTATGGGTTTAGGTCTTATGTTTAAGTCTTTAATCCATCTTGAGTTAATCTTTGTGTAACGTGTAAGGAAGGGGTCCAGTTTCAGTTTTCAGGATGTGGCTAGCCAGTTTTCCCAACACCATTTATTAAATAGAGAATCCTTTCCTCATTGCTTGTTTTAGTCAGGTTTGTCAAAGATCATAATGGTTGTAGATGTGTGGTGTTATCTCTGAGGCCTCTGTTGTGTTTCATTGGTCTATATATCTGTTGTGTTACAAATACCATGGTGTTTTGGTTACTGTAGACTTGTAGTATAGTTTGAAGTCAGGTAGCATGGTGCCTCCACCTTTGTTCCTTTTGCTTAGGATTGTCTTAGCTATGTGGGTTCTTTTATGGTTTCATGTGAAATTTAAAGTATTTTTTTTCTAATTCTGTGAAGAATGTCAATGGTAGCTTGTTGGGGATAGCATTGAATCTATAAATTACTTTGAGCAGTATGGCCATTTTCACAATATTGATTCTTCCTATCCATGAGCATGGAATGTTTTTCCATTTGTTTGTGTCCTCTCTTATTTACTTGAGCAATGGTTTGTAGCTCTCCTTGAAGAGATCCTACACATCCCTTGTAAGTTGTATTCCTATGTATTTTATTCTCTTAGTAGCAATGGTGAATGGGAGTTCACTCATGATTTGGCTGTTTGTCTAATATTGGTGTATAGGAATACTTGTGATTTTTGCACATTGATTTTGTATTTTGAGACTTTGCTGAAGTTGTTTATCAGCTTAAGGAGATTTGGGGCTGAGATTATGGGGTTTTCTAAATATACAATCATGTCATCTGCAAACAAAGACAATTTGACTTTTCCTCTTCCTATTTGAATGCCCTTTATTTCTTTCTCTTGCCTGATTGCCCTGGCTAGAACTTCCAATGCTATGTTGAATAGGAGTGGTGAGAGAGGGCATCCTTTTCATGTGCCAGTTTTCAAAGAGAATGCTTCCAGTTTTTGCCCATTCAGTATGATATTGGCTGTGGGTTTGTCGTAAATAGCTCTTATTATTTTGAGATACGTTCCATCAATACCTAGTTTATTGAGTGGTTTTAGCATGAAAGAGTATCAAATTTTGTCGAAGGCCTTTTCTGCATCTATTGAGATAATCATGTGGTTTTTGTCGTTTGGTTCTGCTTATGTTATGGATTATGTTTATTGATTTGCATATGTTGAACCAGCCTTGCTTCTGAGGGATGAAACTGACTCGATCTTGGTGGATAAGCTTTTTGATGTGCTGCTGGACTTGGTTTGCCAGTATTTTATTGAGGATTTTTGCGTTGATGTTCATCAGGGATATTGGCCTGACATTTTCGTTTTTTGTTGTGTCTCTGCCAGGTTTTGGTATCAGGATGAAACTGGCCTCATAAAATGAGTTAGGGAGGAGTCCCTCTTTTTCTATTGTTTGGAATAGTTTCAGAAGAAATGGTACCAGCTCCTCTTTGTACCTCTGGTAGAATTCAGCTGTGAATCCATGTTGACCTGGACTGTTTTTGGTTTTTAGGCTATTAATTTCTGCCTCAATTTCAGAACTTGTTATTGGTCTATTCAAGAATTCAACTTCTTCCTGGTTTAGACTTGGGAGGGTGTATGTGTTCAGGAATTTATCCATTTCTTCCAGATTTTCTAGTTTATTTGCATTGAGGTGTTTATAGTATTCTCTGATGGTATTTTGTGTTTCTGTGGGATCAGTGGTGATATCCACTTTATCATTTTTACTGCATCTATTTGATTCTTCTCTCTTTTCTTATTTATTACTCTAGCTAGTGGTCTATCTGTTTTGTTGATCTTTTCAAAAAATCCGTTTCTGAATTTATGTATTGTTTTTGAAGGGGTTTTCATGTCTCTATCTCCTTCAGTTCTACTCTGATCTTAGTTATTTCTTGACTTCTGCTAGCTTTTGAATATGTTTGCTCTTGCTTCTCTAGTTCTTTTAACTGTGATATTAGGGTATTGATTTCAGATCTTTCCCACTTTCTTCTGTGGGCATTTAGTGCTATTAATTTCCATCTAAATACTGCTTTAGCTGTGTCCTAGATATTTTGGTACATTGTGTATCTTTGTTCTCATTGGTTTCAAAGAACATTTTTATTTCTGCCTTAATTTTGTTATTTACCCAGTAGTCATTCAGGAGCACATTGTTCAGTTTCCATGTAGTTATGTGGTTTTGAGTGAGTTTCTTAACCCTGAGTTCTAATTTGATTGCACTGTGGTCTGAGAGACTGTTTGTTATGATTTCTGTTCTTTTGCATTTGCTGAGGAGTGTTTTACTTCCCATTGTATGGCCAATTTTACAATAAGTGTGATGTGGTGCTGCGGTGAAAGCATATTCTCTTGATTTGGGGTGGTGAGCTCTGTAGATGTCTATTAGGTCCACTTGGTTGAGAGCTGAGATCAAGTCCTGAACATCCTTGTTAATTTTTTGTCTCATTGGTCTGTCTAATATTGATAGTGAGGTGTTAAAGCCTCCCACTATTATTGTGCGGGAGTCTAAGTCTCTTTGTAGGTCTCTAAGAACTTGCTTAATGAATCTGGGTGCTCCTGTATATGGTGCAAGTATATTTAGGATAGTTAGCTCTTCTTGTTGCATTGATCCCTTTTTATGTATGCCCTTCTTTGTCTCTTTTGATCTTTGTTGGTTTAAAGTCTGTTTTATCAGAGACTGGGATTGCAACCCCTGCTTTATTTTGCTTTCCATTTGCTTGGTAAATATTCCTCCATCCCTTTATTTTGAGCCTATGTGTGTCTGTGCACATGAAATGGGTCTCCTGAATACAACACACTGATGGGTCTTGACTCTATCCAATTTGCCAGTCTGTGTCTTTTAATCGGGGCATTTAGCTTGTTTACAATTAAGGTTAATATTGTTATGTGTGAATTTGATCCTGTCATTATGATGCTAGCTGGTTATTTTTCCCGTTAGTTGATGCAGTTTCTTTGTAGAGTCGATGGTCTTTACAATTTGGTATGTTTTTGCAGTTGCTGGTACCGGTTGTTCCTTTTCATGTTTAGTGCTTCCTTCAGGGTCTCTTGTAAGGCAGACCTGGTGTTGACAAAATCTCTAAGCATTTGCTTGTCTGTAAAGTATTTTATTTCCCTTTGCTTATGAAGCTGAGTTTGGCTAGATATGAAATTCTGGGTTGAAAACTCTTCTCTTTAATAATGTTGAATATTCCCCCCCCCCACACACACACACACTGTCTTCTGGCTTGCAGGGTTTCTGCAGAGATATCTGCTGTTAATCTGATGGGCTTCCCTTTGTGGCTAACACAAAATCTCTAAGCATTTGCTTGTCTGTAAAGTATTTTATTTCCCTTTGCTTGTGAAGCTTAGTTTGGCTGGATATGAAATTCTGGGTTGAAAACTCTTCTCTTTAATAATGTTGAATATTTTCCCCTAACTCTCTTCTGGCTTATAGGGTTTCTGCAGTGAGATCTGCTGTTAGTCTGATGGGCTTCCCTTTGTGGCTAACTTGACCTTTCTCAGTGGCTGCCCTTAGCATTTTTTCTTTCATTTCAA
>NW_012115044.1:8158764-8162943 GCF_000951035.1 Colobus angolensis palliatus
CCACACACACACACACTGTCTTCTGGCTTGCAGGGTTTCTGCAGAGATATCTGCTGTTAATCTGATGGGCTTCCCTTTGTGGCTAACCTGACCTTTCTCAGTGGCTGCCCTTAACATTTTTTCCTTCATTTTAACCTTGGTGAATCTGATGATTATGTGTCTTGGGGTTGCTTTTCTCAAGGAGTATCTTTGTGGTGTTTTGTGTATTTCCTGAATTTGAATGTTGGCCTGGGTCTGTCTTGCTAGGTTGGGGAAGTTCTCCTGGGTAATATCCTGAAGAGTGTTTTCCAACTTTGTTCCATTCTCTCCATCACTTTCAGGTACTCCAGTCAAACATAGGTTAGGTCTTTTCACATAGTCCCATATTTCTTTGAGGCTTTGTTCATTCCTTTTCATTCTTTTTTTTCTAATCTTGTCTTCACGCTGTATTTCATAAGTTGATCTTTAGTCTTGATATTCTTTCTTCCGCCTGATTGATTTGGCTATTGATACTTGTATATGCTTCAAAAACTTCTCATTCAGTGTTTTTCAGCTCCATCAGGTCATTTATGTTCTTCTGTAAATTGGTTAATCTAGTTAGCAATGCATCTAACCTTTTTTCTAGGTTCTTAGTTTCCTTGCATTGGGTTAGAACATGCTCCTTTAGCTCACGGGAGTTTGTTATTGCCTACCTTCTGAAGCCTACTTCTGTCAATTCATCAAATTCATTCTCCATGCAGTTTTGTTCCCTTGCTGGCGAGGAGTTGTGATCCTTTGGCGGAGAAGAGTTGTTTTAGTTCTTGGAATTTTCAGCCTTTTTGCGCTGCTTTCTCCCCATCTTTGTGGATTTATCTACCTTTGGTCTTTGATGTTGGTGACCTTTGGATGGGGTTTTGGTGTGGATGTCCTTTTTGTTGATGTTGATACTATTCCTTTCTGTTAGTTTTCTTTCTAACAGTCAGGCTGTCTGCTGCAGCTCTGCTGGTGTTTGCTGGAGGTCTACTCCAGACTGTTTGCTTGGGTACTACCAGTGGCTGCTGCAGAACAGCAAAGATTGCTGCCTGTTTCTTTTTCTGTAAGCTTCATCCCAAAGGGGCACCCGTCAGATGCCAGCCGGTGCTCTCCTGTATGAGGTGTCTGTTGACCCCTGCTAGGAGGTGTCTCCCAGTTGAGGAGGCAGTCTGTTCCTTAGCAAAGCTCGAGCACTGTGCTGGGAGATCTCTATTCAGAGCTAGCAGCCAGGAACGTTTAAGTCTGCTGAAACTGTGCTCACACCTGCCCCTTTCTCCAGATGCTCTGTCCCAGGGCGATGGGAGTTTTATCTATAAGCCCCTGACTGGGGCTGCTGCCTGTCTTTCAGAGAGGCCCTGCCCAGAGAGGAGGAATTTAGAGAGACAGTCTGGCACAGCACCTTTGTGGAGCTGCGGTGGGCTCCATCCAGGTGGAACTTCCTGGCGGCTTTGTTTACACTGTCAGCAGAAAACCGCCTACTCAAGCCTCAGTAATGGTGGACGCCCCTCCCCCCACAAAGATGGCATGTTTCAGATCGACCTCAGACTGCTGTGTTGACAGCAAGAGTTTCAAGCTAGTAGATCTTAGCTTGCTGTGCTCCGTGGGGTTGGGATGCACTGAGCTAGACCCCTTGGATCCCTGGCTTCAGCCCACTTTCCAGGGGAGTGAACGGTTCTGTCTCACTGGCATTCCAGGTGCCACTGAGGTATGAAAATCAACTCCTGCAGCTTTCTTGGTGTCTGCTCAAATGGCTGCCCTGTTTTGCACTTGAAACCCAGGGTCTTGGTGATGTAGGCACTGGAGGGAATCACCTGGTCTGTGGGTTGTGAAGACTGTGGAAAGTATATTATCTGAGCCGGAATGCACTGTTCCACATGGCACAGTCCCTCACAGCTTCCCTTGACTGAGGGAGGGAGTTCCTCAACCCATTGCACTTCCTGGGTGAGACAACCCCCACGCTGCTTCTGCTCATCCTCGATGGTCTGCACCCACTGTTTAACCAGTCCTAGTGAAATGAACTGGATATGTCTGTTCAAAATGCATAAATTATTCACCGTCTGTGTTGATCTCACTCGGAGCTGCAGACCGGAGCTGTTTCTGTTTGGCCATCTTGCCAGCCGCCCTTGCATTTCTATTTAAGAAATGGCTTGAAAAATTCCACAAACGTCCTTGTGAGATTTTGATTAGAACTACCTTGAATCTATAGATAATTTTCGGGAGAACTGACATGGCTATGGGAGATGGCAATATTGACTCTCTGTCATTGACAATGACAATAGTGATTCATTCAATCTGTGGACATATGCTATATTCCTTTGTTTTACTTAGAGTCTTTGCTTTCCCCAAGTAACATTTATAGATTTTTTTGTAGAGGTGTTCCACATTTTTTTAGGTTTTGTCTTAAATATTTGATTTTTAAAAAATTTTCAACTTTTTTTCAACTTTTAGACACAGAGGATGCATGGGCATGTTTATTACATGGACATATTGTGTGATGCTGAGGTTTGGGCTGTGGATCCTGTCACCCAGGTGGTGAGCATAGTACCAAATAGGTAGTTTTTCCATCTAGTATGTAGTTTGCCTTCCTCTATCTTCTAGCAGTTCATAGTGTCCATTCTTCCAATGTTTATGTCCATGTGTGCTCAATGTTTAGCTCCTACTTTTAAGTGAGAACGTGTAGTATTGTTTTCTGTTCCTGCATTAATTCTTTTAGGATTATTGCCTCTAGCTGAATTCTTGTTGCTGCAAAGGTCATGATTTTATTTTATTTTTTATGGCTGCATAGTATTCTATGGTGTATATGTACCACATTTTCTTTATCTGATCCACTGTTGATGGACACCTGGGTTGATTCCATGTCCTTGCTATTATGAATAATGCTGTACTAAACATGTGAGGGCAGATGACTTTTTGGTAGAATGATTTCTTTTCCTTTGGGTGTATACCTAGTAATGGGATTGCTGGATCAAATGTTAGCTGTGCTTTAAGTTCTTTGAGAAATATTTGATATTTTTTAATGCTTTTGTAAATGGTACTTACATATACATATTTTATAATATATTCATACATATTTATACATTATATAAACACACACATCTTTTATTTGTTTTTGTTACCATATTACATTGGGTAGGACCTTGTATTAACTATTTATTGCTATGTAACAATATTACCATAAACTTAATGACTTAACACACATTTATTATCTCATAGTTCAGCGGGTTAGGAGACTAGTCATAGCTTACTTGGGTTTACAAAAAGTTTTAAAAATGTTTTTCAGAGATAGAGTCTCACTATGTTGTTCAGGCTGGCCTCAAACCTCTAGGCTCAAGGGATCCTTCTTTTTCAGCCTCCCAAGTATCTGGAACTACAGACATGTGCCACCATGCCTGGCTTATTTAAGAATTAAAAAATATATATTCTTAGCTGACTTTTTAGTTGCAGGGTCTCACAAATTAAAATTGTGGCCAGGGCTGTGCTATTTTCTGAGGTTTGACTGGGAAAGGATCTTTTTTCAAGCTCATTTTGTTGTTGGTAGCATTCACATAACTTGCATGTTGTTGGATTGAGGGCCTAAACTTTTTGCTGGCTGTTTGGCCAGAGGCAATCCTCAGTTTTTTGCCATATGCCCTCTCGATAAGCCAAGGCACCTTGCTGCTTCAAAATCAATAAGGGTGTGAGTTTCCTTACAAGATGGAGGTCATAATCATATGTGATCACAGAAGTGATATCCCATGACCTTTGTCATATTCTATTAGTTAAAAGCAAGTCACAGGTCCCATGCACACTCATGGGCAAGAATACTATGAGGTGGGACTTGTGGAAACTACCTTTGAGTTTGTCCCCTGTAGGCCTCCAGTATAGTACTGACTAAAATGGACAAGAATGGTGGTTTTCTTGTCTCATTACTGATTGTAGGGGGAATGTTTTCATTACTTCACCTTTGAGTGTGATGTTTGCTGGAAGATTTTTGTAGATGTTCTTTGTAAGATTAAGAAAGTTTATTTTGCTCTTATTTTCCTATAATGATATATGTGTATATGCTTATAGGAAAAATATATTTTAAACCATTGAATGGGTGTTGAATTTTATCATATACTTTCTCATGTATCTATTGAGATGTGACAAGACCAGCTCGGTTGGGGAGACCCTAACCCAGCAGCGCTAGAGGAATTAAAGACACACACA
>NW_012115044.1:8162993-8183650 GCF_000951035.1 Colobus angolensis palliatus
AAATATAGAGGTGTGAAGTGGGAAATCAGGGGTCTCACAGCCTTCAGAGCTGAGAGCCCCGAACAGATATTGACCCACATGTTTATTGAGATGTGACAAGACCAGCTCGGTTGGGGAGACCCTAACCCAGCAGCGCTAGAGGAATTAAAGACACACACAAAAATATAGAAGTGTGAAGTGGGAAATCAGGGTTCTCACAGCCTTCAGAGCTGAAAGCCACGAACGGAGATTTACCTACATATTTATTAATAGCAAACCAGTCATTAGCATTGTTTCTATAGATACTACATTAACTAAAAGTATCCTTTATGGGAAATGAAGTGATGGGCCAAATTAAAGGAATAGATTGGGCTAGTTAACTGCAGGGGAACATACCCTTAAGGCACAAATCACTCATGCTATTTTTGTGTCTTAAGAATGCCTTTAAGCAGTTTTCCATGCTGGGCAGGCCAGGTGTTCCTTGCCCTCATTCCTGTAAACCCACAACCTTCAAGCTTAGGCATTAGGGACATTATGAACATGTCACAGTGCTGCAGAGATTTTGTTTATGGCCAGTTTTGGGGCCAGTTTATGGCCAGATTTTGGAGGGCTTGTTCCTAACATGTCTCCCTTCTTTGATTTGCAAAGAGATAAAAGCAAGGGCAGCTTTGTCACGGTGAGCTACTTCTTGCAGGAGTCGGGATCTGCGTCTGCAGACTATACAAAGACAAACAACATAGATTAAAAGCACAGTCATCATTGAAATCACAGAGCTTCCAAGTGTTTTTATCCATTTAAATGGGTTACTAGCTGCTAATTTGTCTGGAGCTCCTTTAAGTACTCCAGTTCCTGGCATTAAGGTCAGGTGTGCGTGGGATGCTTTAAATATTTGTTCTTTTAATTTTGCTGTATCCAAAGATAAGTTTGTAGAGTGTCCTTCTAGATGCCTTTTTATTCTTTCCCAAATTTTGATCTTTGTAAGAGAATTTAATAGTGTCTACAAATCCTTATGTTTAACTCCTAGACCGGGCCATATCATTTGCGGTTGAGGTGCTGCTATACTGCCATGGTTCCAGATAATAGGAACTTTTGCCATACTTCTTATTATTTCTACCATCTGACCATTTTGTTCAGATCATCTGAACATAGTGTGGCCCTGGCACGCAGATTGAGAGGTGCAATTCAAGCTAAGCATCCTCTTAGGGGTCCAATTAATAAATATTCCATAGGAATCATTGTGTAGCACCTCTGCCTGTTCTGCAAAGCAATCTTCCTAAGCAAGTACGTTCATTTTTTCTAACTGGGTCCAATCCTGTTTGCAGAATAGGTTTTTAAGGGCAATATGCCTCAATTGTAGGAGCAGATTTATTATGGTAAATAGTGAGATCAGAAAGCATGTGTAATTTGTCATAGAATGATTGCATACAGGCATTATTGCTAGTCCTTATTGAAGGAATACTCATGGCAGTGGTGATAACTGCTATCATAGCTACCATTAAATTATTCATTGTGACTGGTTGTCCCGCTTTCCTCAGGTTTTCTTCTGCCATCTGTGACAGCTTCTTGATCTGTCCCTAGGTGGGTGGCTGTGTTCGACAGGTGTTGCTTGTGACAGCTGGGGTCCTCCTCAGCATCAGTCTCGACATGACTGCAACCAGGGGGTCCTCAGGATCCGCCTGGAGTCTCTTCCTTGGCATCTGGCTCATGATAAGGTTTCAGGTGTCTTGATGATTTTTGCCTGGAGAAATACAAGCATAACATCTACCCTGTTATTACTTTACGTATTTCCCAACTTTTTGTTACCGGATCTCTCCACCAAATCGGTTGTTCTGCTTCTGTCTTTGCAGCTGGTTTCTGTAGATGCTGTTTAGCTGCTGATAACATCTGGCCTTTGGGCAGGCTCAAAAAATTTAAAGTTAATAATGCTAGGTTCAGTTACATCTGTGGGGTTCCATCATTGTTTCTCCCTTTCTGCTTTTGCAACTGCTGTTTTAGGGAGAGATTCATTCTTTCCGCTGTGACTTGTCCTTGAGAATTGTATGGGATACCAGTAATGTGTTTAATATCCCACATAGAAAAATGTAGCTAGAGTTTGGCTAGTATAGCCTGGGGCATTATCTGTTTTAATAGAAGCTGGAATGTCCATCACCACAAAACACTGCAAAAGATGATGTTTAACACAGACAGTTGACTCTCCTGTTTGGCATGTAGCCCAAAGTGAGAAAATGTGTCCACACATACATGTACATAAGCTAGTCTCCCAAACGAGGGAACATGTGTGACATCCATTTGCCAAATAGAGTTAGGTTCCAGTCCTCAAGGATTAACTCCTCCTGTAAAAGATGAGGAATGTACCATTTGGCAAGTTGGGCATCACTGGATAATAGCTTTAGTTTCTTTCCAGGTAATGCTCTATCTGCGTTTGAGACCAGAGGCATTAACACTGGTTAAATTGTGAAAGTGTCTAGTATTAGATATTGCAGTAGCAGCTAGGTGATCAGCCATTTGATTCCCTGCAGTCAAAGGTCCTGGAAGAGGTGTATGAGCTCTAATGTGAGTGATATGAAAAGGGTGCATTCTACTCCTAACTGCTGTTTGCAATTGGATAAATAAAGTCCTCAGTTGTTCTTCTGTATGAAACCATAACTGAGCATTTTCAATTAA
This sequence comes from Colobus angolensis palliatus, assembly GCF_000951035.1. NCBI lineage: Eukaryota > Metazoa > Chordata > Mammalia > Primates > Cercopithecidae > Colobus > Colobus angolensis. The sequence goes on from NW_012115044.1 coordinate 8,165,637, forward strand.
CTGTGTGGAATAAACCACGTATGAAGAATCAGAAATCACATTAATAGGCATATCTAAAGCAGTCAATACCTCAATTACAGCTACAAGCTCCACTTTTTGAGCTAAAATATAGGGCGTCTGAAAAACTTTACTTTTTGAGCCAGAATAAGAAGCTTTACCATTACTAGACCCATCTGTAAAAACATTCTCAGCACCTTCAATTGGCTTAAATTTAGTTATTTTAGGGAGAATCCAATTAGTTAATTTCAAAAGCGGAAACAGCTTCGTTTTAGGAAAATGATTATCGAGAATACCCACGAAGTCAGCTAAATGGGTTTGCCAAGTAAGACTATTTATAAAAGCTTGCTGTATTGATGCCTTCGTGAGAGGTACAATAATTTTTCCAGGATCATATCCATGTAATTTAACAATCCAAGTTCCCCCAATCCCTATCGTAGTAGCGATTTGATCTAAATAAGGAGTTAGAGTCCATGAATTAGTATGTGGAAGAAAAAGCCACTCTACTAAGTCCTGTTCTTGGACAATAACACCAGTAGGTGAATGCTGAGTTGAAAAGATGAGCAAATCTAGAGTCTTCTCTGGATCTATTCGATTTATCTTTATGGATTTCTATTTAGCTTTATGGATTTCTTCTCAATCAGTTGTAACTCTGCCTCTGCCTCCTTTGTTAATTGCTGAGGGCTAGTGAGACTAGGATTTCCTTTAAGAATAGAAAACAGGTTACTCATGTCATAGGTAGGAATGCCTAGAGCAGGTCATATCCAATTAATATCCCCCCTAGTAATTTTTGAAAATCATTTAATGTGTTTAATTTATCCCTATATGTGGTTACTTTCTGTGGCACAATGGTAGTGTCATTTACTAAGGTCCCCAAGTAGGAGTAAGGAGTAGTAGTCTGAATTTTGTCAGGAGGTATAATTAAACCAGTGCGAGAAATTGAATTTTTCAAGTGATCATAACATTGGAGTAATATTTCTCGAGTGGGGGCAGCACAAAGTATATCATCCATATAGTGAATAATGTAACACTGTGAACATTTTTTACCAGTAGGTTCAATTGCTTGCCCCACATACGTCTGGCAAGTAGACTGTTTAACACGTCCTGTGGCAACACTTTCCAATGATAATGCTTAGCAGGCTGCAGGTTGTTTACTGCAGGAATTGTAAATGCAAACCCTTCACAGTCTTGCTCAGCTAAAGGGATAGTAAAGAAACAGTCTTTTAAATATATGACTATTAAAGGCCAATTTTTTGGAATTATAGCAGGAGAAGGGAATCCTGGCTGTAATGCTCCTATAGGTTGTATAACTGAATTGATGGCTCTTAAGTCAGTTAACATTCTCCATTTTCCTGATTTTTTCTTAATTACAAAAACTGGAGATTTCCAAGGAGAAAATGTTGGAGCTATGTGCCCATTTTCTAATTGTTCAGCAACTAACTTCTCTAAAACCTCTAGTTTTTCTTTACTTAGCGGCCATTGTTCTATCCAAATTGGCTTATCTGTTAACCATTTTAAAGGTACAGGTTCTGGAGGCGTAACAATGGCCACCATCAAAAATTATTTCCTGATTTTTGGCAGGAACTTTGTTTTTCCGCCTGAAATGGTTCTTTCAAATCTTGGCAAATTTTTTCTAGTCCCATACCAGCGACGTACCCCATTTCATGCATTGTATGTTGACTTTGAGGGCTATATAACTGTTCTGGAACTAGAACTTGTGCTCCCCATTGTTGTAATAAGTCTCTTCCCCATAAATTTATAGGTACAGAAGTTATATTTGGTTGGATAGTCCCAGGTTGTCCATCAGGCCCCTCACAATGCAAAAGATAACTACTTTGATATACTTCAGCGGCTTTACCAACTCCAACTATGTTAAATTGAGCAGGTTGAATTGGCCACGTGGACAGCCAGTGCTGTAGAGAAATGACTGAAATGTCTACTCCTGTATCTACCAAACCTTTAAATTTCTTTCCTTCAATAGTTATTTCATAGGTAGGATGTTTATCAGTAATTTGATTTACCCAATAAGCTGCTTTGCCTTGTTTATTTGTGCTTCCAAATCCTTCTGTTCATTTAATTTCACTTTTTCCCATTCCCACATATGGCACAATCAGGAGCTGTGCTATGCGCTCTCCTGGCTCTGCTTTCCAGGGAACAGACTATAACAATTTGAATTTCCCAATTGTAATCTGAATTAATGACTCCTGTACATATTTGTACGCCTTTTAAACTCAAACTAGACCTTCCTAAAGGTAATCCTATTGCCCCTGCTGGCAAGGGTCCACAGACTACTGTTGGGGCCTTTTGCGGGGGTTCCCCAGGCAGAAGGCTCACAGCTTTTGTGCAGCATAAATCTACTGTGGCACTACTGGCTGTGGCAGGGGACAGACACTGTACAGGCATGAGGGAATGGTCTGAGCTGGAAATGCCACAGTTTAGAATGGGGACCGGGACGGGCCCCTCATGGCATTTTCTGAAATCGTGTTCCCATCTTTATCAAACTTAGAGTGACACTGACTAACCCAATGTTTTCCTTTTTTACGTTTTGGATATATTTTAGGCTCAACAGTTTTCTTTTTTTCCCTATCTGGTGGCCTGACTCGCTGGTTTTTTCTACATTTTTTTTTTTTAGTATGACCATGCTTCCCACAGTTAAAACAAGCTGCAGGAAATGGAATATTTCCTTTATCCACTCTCAGTTCTGCCATTGCCTGTGCCAACAAGGTAGCTTTATGCAGATTAGCTCCAATACCATCACAGGCCTTGATATAATCAACTAAATGTGCTTTCCCTCTGATAGGTCGCAGAGCAGCCTGGCAATTGGGATTAGCATTGTCAAAAGCTAATAACTGCAACACTATATCCTGAGCAGCTGAATCTGCAATCAACTTTTTAAGAGACTCCTGTAACTGAGCTATAAAATCAACATATGGTTCCCTTGGTCCCCATTTTATAGCACTAAAGGAAGGGTACTGTTCCCTACCTGAAGTGATTTTTTCCCAAGCTCTAATGCACACTTCTCTAAGCTGTTCTATGGCACCATCCTGCATGACCAGTTGTACATCTAAATCAGCCCAGCTGCCAACCCCTAAAGTTGGTCTGCAGTTATATTAATTTGAGGTTTGTCCTGGGCATTGCGAGCAGCCTGAATGGAAGCTTCATCTGCCCACCAAGTTTTAAATTGTAGGAACTGAGCAGGAGTTAGACAAGCTCGAGTAAGAGCATCCCAGTCAGTAGGAATCATCCGGCTGGAAATGGTAATATTCTTTAACAGTCCCATTACAAAAGGAGAACCTGGTCCATACTGACTTATTGTTTTTTTTAATTCTTTGAGTAATTTTAAAGGAAAAGGCTCAAATGTAGCTGTAATATTTCCCTGTTGATCTGTGGGGTATATCCTAACAGGGAATTGCCAAGCCTCTAAATCACCCTCTTGTCTAGCTTGCTGAATTCCTGCCTGAGTAGAACTAAGAGTTGTCGCTCGAGGCGCAGCTCTAACAGTCACTGGGGCAACTACTTTTCGCCCGGTGTCCTCTGGAAAAGAAAGATCTGGGGGATCATTTTCCTTCAAAATAATAAGGAGGGGGTGCAGAAGGGTAGGGATGAACCTCTCCTTCCTTTGCCACTTTAACTTTAGTTGGCAAATAAACATGCTCTGTTACCTCTTTTGTTACTTGGCTATACTCTCCTTCCTCCTCCTCATTAGTGTGTAAAAGTTCCAAGGTGGAATGAACCAGACCCCATACCTGTCACACTGTTACCCTGATGCTTCCGAGCTCCCCTTCTTACTCACCATGGGGATTGCTTTAAGAGTACTTGGGTGTCCTCCAGCTAGTTTTCCATTCCAACTGTCGCTCCAGTGACCCTTCAACCTGGATTCAAGCCTCACAATGGATGCCACTTGCTGAGACCAGCTTGGTTGGGGAAACCCTAACCCAGTGGCACTAGAGGAATTAAAAACACAGACACAGAAATATAGAGGTGTGAAGTGGGAAATCAGGGTTCTCACAGCCTTCAGAGCTGAGAGCCCTGAACAGAGATTTACCCACATATTTATTAACAGCAAACCAGTCATTAGCATTGTTTCTATAGATATTGAATTAGCTAAAAGTATCCCTTACGGGAAAAGAAGGGATGGACCAAATTAAAGGAATAGCTTGAGCTAGTTAACTGCAGCAGGAAAATACCCTTAATGCATAAATTGCTCATACTATTGTTTGTGGTTTAAGAATGCCTTTAAGCTGTTTTCTGTCCTGGGCAGGCCAGGTGTTCCTTGCCCTCATTCCTGTAAACCCACAACCTTCAAGCTTGGGTGTTAGGGTCATTATGGACATGTCACAGTGCTGCAGAGATTTTGTTTATGGACAGTTTTGGGGCCAGTTTATGGCCAGATTTTGGGGGGCCTGCTCCCAACAGAGATGAGCATGTAATTTTTCCCTTTTTAAATGTGTTATTGTGGTAAGTTACATCAGTTGATCTTTGAATGTTAGATGACCCTTGCATTCCCAGAATACATACAAATTTTGTGATGTATTAGCATTATTACATGTGCTAGTATATGCTGGGTTTGCTAATATTTTGCTAATAAGTTGAGATTTCAGTCTCTGTGTTCACAAAAGTTTAGTATGTAAGTTTCCTTTCTTTTGATCCCCCTATCAAGTTCTCACTTCACAGTTATGTTGACTTTATGAAATGAATGGGGGATGTTTCCTTTTTTCTATATAAATATTTGTGGAATTTTGGTGTTCCCTCTTAAAATTTGGAAAAATTCATCAGTAAAGCAATGTAGGCCTGGGTTTTCTATGTGGGGCAATTTTAAATGACATAGTACATTTCCTTAATAGGTGTAGAAATGTTCAGATATTCTCTTTTTCTTGAGTCAGTTTTGGTAAGTTGTGTTTTTGAAGAAATTTTTTCTATTCATCTAATTTTTCAAATTTATTAGCCTTAATGGTAGGGCCTATAGTAGTTTACTATTTTCAATTCCTAGTACTGGTGATTTTTGAGTTATCTTTTTTGAAAATAAGTCTTCCAGAGATTTATAATTTTTTCAATATTTTCAAAGTACTGATAGAGTTCTTGATTTTCTCAAATGTATATATATTTTTCTAGTTTATTGATTTTTATTCTTTTTGCCATCTTCATTGGGTTTGGTTTACTGTCTTTTAACTAGATTCATGAGATGGAACCTTACATAACTGATTTCAGTATTTATTCTTTTCTAATATATGAATTTAGGGCCATAATTTTTCCCTGAAAATTGTTTTAGCTCCATCCAACAGATTTTTTGTCTAATCTTTATTAATGTGGAACTAAAACTTTTATAATTTTTCCTGTAGTTTCTTATTTGAACCTTATGTTATTTAGAAATTAGTTTTCAAGAAGTTGAGAGTTTTCTATCTCTTGCTAGTAAATAATAAAATGCCACTGTGGAAAGATCATAGTATATGGTTTCAGTTTCTTTAACATTTGTTGAGACTTGTTTTATGATTCAGCACATGGACAATTTTAGTAAATGTGCACAAACTAATTTTACTCATCGGTTACTAGGTTCAATGTACTATATATGTAAATTTGACTAAGTTCATTAATTGTGTTGTTAGATCTGTAAATTCTTACTAATTTGTTTATATTCTATCTGATATTAAGAGAGGACTGTTAAAAGCTCCCACTATGATTATACATTTGAGAATTTCTCTTTTTAGTAGTAATGACTTATGTGCCTTGAATCTAAGTTGTTGGATGTATACATTTATATTCTGTATATACATTTATTACTTTATCATTGTAAAATATTTCTTTCTCTGTAGTAATATATCTTGTCTTGAAATATACATTGATATTTGCATAGCTATTCCATCTTTACATGGTGTTTGCATGGCATATATATTTCCATTATTGTCAACTTCTCCATAGTCATTTTTAAGCATATATTTTTAAAAATTAGTCTGACAATATTAGTCAATTTTTTCTTTTTTTGAGATGGAGTCTTGCTCTGTCACCAGGCTGGAGTGCAGTGGCACGATCTCAGCTCACTGCAACCTCTGCACCCTGGGTTCAAGTGATTCTCCTTCCTCAGCCTCTCAGGTAGCTGGGCCTACTGGCGCACACCAGCATGCCCAGCTAATTTTTGTATTTTTAGTAGAGACACGATTTCACCATGTTGGCCAGGATGGTCTCAATCTTTTGATCTTGTGATCTGCCTGCCTCGGCCTCCCAGTGCTGGAATTAGAGGCATGAGGCAATGCACCTGGTGACAATATTAGTCTTATACTTGGTGTACTTACATTTAATATAATTTACTGATATAGCTAGGTTTTTATCTGCCATATTTTTATTTCAGTCTTTGTTTCTTTTTTATTTTACTTTCTTTCTACATAAACTTTTTATTATCCTATTTTTCTCTATATGACAGTAATATGTATTTTTCACACTTTTTGAGAGGTTATCTTTAATAACCTCTTTTTGAGAGATTTCAACACGAATCCTTCACTTATTTCAATCTAATTTCAGCAACTTACACTTTACCTCTATCTACCCTCTTGCTCTTTGGATTATTATTTTTCTGTATTTTATTTCCACATCCATTTTAAACCCCATAGTACATTGCTAATATAGTTTAGCATGTTAATATTGTTTATATTCATATATATTTATCAACATATGTATTTGTTCTTTCTTTTGATCCTCATTCCTTACTATAAGTCTACTTGAATTCTTTTTTTTTTTCGCCTGAAAAATTTTCTTTAGTCTTTATTTTACTGCAGCTTTGTTAGAACAAATTCTCTGTTTTTATTATTTTACTTTTTAAAACACTTTTTTATTTCATAATAGTTGCAGATTTGTAGGAAGTTGCAAAATGAGTACAGAAGTTTTACATTCAATTCACACCATATGTTAATGTCTTACACGCATTCGTGTGTGTGTGTATACCTGAATGTGCATAGTTATATGTAATTTTATCATACCTACACTCATGTAACAACCACTATAATCAAGACACAAAATACCTACACTCATGTAACAACCACTATAATCAAGACACAAAATGGTTCTATCACCAGAAAGATTGTTCTTGTGCTACCCTTTCATAGTCACTTCCATTGTCTTCCCTATCTCTCCTATTTCTAACACCTGAATCCACTAATCTGCTCTCCATATTTATAATTTTGTAACTCAAGAATGTTATACAAGTGGAATCATACAATATATAACTTTTTGGGATTGTATTTTTACAAAGTATAATTTCCTGGAGATTCATTCAAGTTGTATACATCAAGAGTTTATTTTCATTTATTTCTGAGTAATATTTTACAGTATTAATGACTACAGTTTATTTAACTATTCACCCATTGAAGGATATCTAGATTGTTTCCATTGTTGAACTTATTACAAATAAAGTTGCTATGAACATTTGTGTGCAAGTATGTTTGTGAACATAAGTTTTCATCTCTTGGTGTAATTTCCCAAGAGCACAATTGCTGGGTTGTATGACATTTGTTTACACTTATAGAAGATGCAAAGCTATTTCCTGGAGTGGCTGTGTCACTTTATATTTCCACCAGAAATATGCGGAAGATCCAGTTTCTCTGCATACTAACTAGAATTTTGTGACATCTAGGTCATGTCCTTGGTGCCTTAGGTTTCAAAGATTTTCTCTGATTTTTTTTCTAAAAGTTTTTATTGTTTTACATTTAAAACTATAACTCATTTTGAGCTATTTTTTGCTTAAGGTATGAGAGTTAGATCAAGGTTGTTTTTTCTTCCCCTATGGATGTCCAATTGCTCCAGCAGTATTTGTTGAAGACTATTTTTTCATTAAGTAATTGCTCTTGCACCTTTTTTGAAACTCAGTTGAATGCTTTTTCAGTCTTTTTGATGTAGGCATTTAATGCTATGTACTTTCCTCTTAGCAGCACTTTTGCTGTATCCCAGATATTTTGATAAGTTGTGTCATGATTATTATTCAATTCAAAGAATTTTTTAATTTCTTTCTTGATTTCATTGTTAACCTGTTGTGGGACAATCATAGACTGGAGAGACTGAAAAAGGTTCAGGAGAGTTTCTTAAGGTGATCAGTGGCTCAGCCGGACATATGTCCAGGATTGCAGACATAAGAACAAAGGGCTTTTCCTACTTTTAAACATCTTAAGGTGGGAACTACATGAGGCAGGAAGCAAATTACAGAAGCAAGAAACAAAGTCTACATTATAGCATTTCTTACATCTTGAGAGAAACATGTCTTGCAACCTAAACTGATTGGTCTTGTGACCCTGCAGCTGTGCAGGAACTCGTTGGGCCTATAATAAACTTTGAGGAATGTGGAGTTGGGGAGTATAGATAAGGTTCACTGTCCACAGAGAGAAGACAGGCTGTTAATATTCCTTTTTAACTTGAGTGTAAGCAGTGGGGTGGGGTGGGGAGGTCACATTTTGCAGCAACTGTAAGAGGATTTTAAAATTTCTATTACTACTACTCTTAGGTTATAGTTGATTTCATTATTTCCCTCTTCATTCCCCCCTTTTGATGCTCAACACAAATGTAGATTAGTAAAGAGCACCACAGTTAGCTATTTCTTCTTGAGTGGGTACATACTCATCTTGGGATACCAGTTGGTACTTTTGCAGAGCCGCCGAGAACGGACATAACCACCACCTGAAGAATGGCTCTGCTGCTGACTTTTTCTTGTCCTAGATTTTTAGAGGTGGTTTTAATATTATTTAGTTTACTGAGATGTGCAGATTGGCAGGCGTCAAAATATATGAAGACAAGCCCTTTATGCGAGTAAGGGAATATTTCTGTTTTGTTTACAAGTTTACCGACCCCGGTTTCTGTGGGGTTTGTGTATAATGGCATTAGAGATTTGCCAATTTGGACTTTAAACTCGAAGTCATAGGGCAAGAACTCTGGGTCATAACATACTTGGGGCTGCTTGTTTCCAGGATTGCAGACTGAGTAACTAGTCTGGTTATAGACACAAGTTCCTGTATGAGTCCCTGTACAGTCATAGTAGGTCTGGTATAAGAGAGTTTTAGTCACACCTTTTCCAGACCAGGCTTCTATCATACAGTGATGACAGAATCCTGGTCCCCATTTATAACCATAAGTGAAAGTGTCAGTGGCTTTAGTATTACTAATATGATTAAATTTATACTATGCATGGGCACCCTTCTAGGCAACAAGCTTGGCAGCATTTGCAAAGATAACATGACAGTGAAATAATCAGTACGAGTAAGAATATAACTATGTTTGTACATTTAATCCACATTTACTTATCTATCATTGACTTCCTTAGGCTTCAGCCATGCATAGACTAGTCAGCTTCTGGTTGTGTGACTAGAGCAGGGCTCGATGTTTCCTCAAGCTTCAGTTGTGTGTGGACTGACCAGCCTCTGGTGCGGTCAGAGCAGGGAAGTTGTCCTTGTCAGCAGTGGCTTGGTTTCATCACAGGATCAGCTGTGTTGGGTGGTCTGGGTTTTGTTGACTGGTCCACTGGTCCTGGGCAGCGGCTGCTGCTGGTTTCAGCTGGCTATGATGAACCCAAGGTGTGATACCTGCAACTTTAACAGCAGTGGGGATAGACAAGATCACAATATGGAGACCATCCCACAAAGGCCCTATAGTGGTTGGGTTTGATCGTTTGACCCAGAGTCTCCAGGTTGGAACGGATGTACTGCATCTGTGAGGCTAACAGGTATTTTTTCTCTTACCCACCCTTGCATTTCCTGCATGGCCTCACCTAAGGCTTGCATTTGCCTTCTTAAGGTTAATTCCCCATCTTTTAAATCACCTTTTATCTGAGTTATGATCAGGGGTGCTCAGCCAAACACTATCTCATAGGGTGAATACCCAGTTAATTTATTAGGGGTGCACCTGGCTCGGAGAAGGATCATGGGCAGCACCTGATCCCACCTTTGATGAGTTTTTTGGCAAAACTTCTTTAACAGCTGTTTGAGTGTCTGGTTCATTTTTTTAACTTTTCCAGAACTTTGTGGGTGATAAGCTGTATGCAATTTCCATTTGATTTTTAACATCTGCGTTAGCTGTTGCACTATTTCTGCCGCAAATGCTGGGCCATTGTCTGTTCCTAAAGTTAAAGGCAGTTCAAATTTAGCAGTAATGTCCTTTAGTAAGATTCTGGTTACTTCCTGAGCTTTCTCTGTCATGGTGGGAAATGCCTTCATCCACCCTGAGAAAGTGCAGACAAACACTAGCATGTACCAGTAGCCTCTGGCTTGAGGCAGCTCGGTAAAGTCCACAAGGTTTTCACAGAGTGTAGCTCCAGTTTCTTGAATCCCTGGGGGCCGTGTTGGCCCCTGCCATAGGTTGTTTTGGGCACAAGCCAAGCATTGCTCACAAACGGCTCGAGTGATGGCAGTTAGGAGCAGCACATAGAAACGCCATACTATAAGAGTTTCTAATGCAGTTTTTCCCGTATGCATTCCTTGATGAAACTGCTTTATGAATCAGGGGGCTATTGCTTCTGGGATGGCAATTCTCCCATCTGAGAACTTCCACCAACATCCTTTCTGGTAACTTCCGCTCTCCTGCTCAAACGAAGCCTTTTCGTTACAGGAGTAGTTAGGGAGTTCTCTTAGGGGAAGCTCCAGTAAGGGCATGGTAAGGGTTTCCTCTTCCTTCTTAGTTACCTCTGTCATTGCAGCTCTTTTGGCTTCTCTGTCCACCTTTCTGTTTCCTCTAGCCTTGTCACCTCCTCCTGTTTGATGTTCTTTGCAATGGATGACTGTTACTTCTTTTGGAGTCCATACGGCTTCTAAGAGCTGTTCTATTTCCTTTTTTTTTTTTTTTTTAATTTCCTTTCCTTCAGTAGTTAATAATCCTCCTTCCTTATATATGGCTCCATGGGCATGCAAAGTGGCAAAAGCATACCTTGAGTCAGGATAGATGTTTAGCGACTTTTCTTTGGCTAAGAGCAATGCTCTAGTGAGAGCTATTAGCTCACGTCTTTGGGCCGAAGTTCTGACTGGCAGAGGGCGGGCTTCAGCTACTGAACTCAGTGTTACCGCTGCATATCCAGCCCTTCATATCTGACACCTTCAGATATGAAGCTGCTTCCATCAGTAAAGTATTCAACATCTAGATCTCTTAAGGGCTAGTCCTTTAAGTTTTTTCAGCTTGAGAAAACCTCATCCACTGTTTCCACACAACAGTGATACCCTGGGCCACACCATGGGGGCTTTCCATGCTCCATCCATTCTATGGGCAGCAGTGTGGCTGGATTTAGAGTGTTCACAGTCTTCAGGGTTATGTAGGGATTTTCACACAAATGCCCTTGGTATCTTAACATCTTAGGGTTAGAAAGTCAGTGATGCCCCCTCTTCTCCATCAGGGTGACAATCATGTAGGGCACCCAAATTATTAACCTTTGTCCAAATGTGAGCTTGTTAACATCTTCCACTAACAGGGCAGTGGCTGACAATGCCTTGAAACAGGGTGGCCATCCCATAGCCACCAAGTCTAGTCACTTGGACAAATATGCCACGGGCCGATACCATGACCCTCGTGTTTGTACCAAGACTCCTATAGCTATTCCTTTTCTTTCATGGACATACAGGTAAAAAGGCTTTGTCATGTCTGGTAGTCCTAATGCTGGGGCCTGGATCAAAGCCTTCTTGATGTCTTTGAAGTCCATGTCCTGCTCTTTTTCCCGCAGGAGGGGTTATTTTCGCCCCCTTTGGTAGCCTCATACGATGGTTTTGCCAAAAGCGAGTAATTAGGAATACAAATGTGACAAACCAGCTGCCCCTAAAAACTCCTGCACTTGTCGCCTAGTGTCAGGTTGAGGAATGCCACACATGGTCTCTTTTCGCTCACACTGCCCTGAGAGATGTTAAAGCCAAGATACCTTGCTCTTTGGCCACAGATTTGTGCCTTTTTCCTTAGACACCTTATAGCCAGCCTCCCACAGAACACAAAGGAGGCTTTCTGTGCCTTGAAAGCACTCTTCTTTGTGGGTGCAACCAACAATAAATCATCCATGTACTGCGACAAGACACAGATGTAACTTGGTGGCACAAAAGCCTTCATGTTCTGAGGCTAGTGCTTCCTCAAAAATGATTGGGAAGTTTTTGAATCAGTATACTTGGAGCCTGGTCCAAATATACTTTGATGAGCCCCACTCAAAGGCAAAGATGTCCTTGCTTTCAGAAGCTAGTCAGATGCAGAAGAATGCATCCTTTATGTCTAAGCATGTAAACCAAGCAACGTCAGCAGGAATTCGCCCAAGCATTGTATATGGTTTGGTTACAATGGCATATAATATAGCTGCAACCTTATTTATGGCCCGCAAATCCTGTACTGGCTGGTAATCTCTGGAGGGCTTTCACTGGTACCAATGGAGTTTTCCAAGATGAGGGACATCTTCGTATTATCCCAAATTTAAGGAGCCAGTCAATATGCTTTGTAATCCCAAGGGTGGCTGCTGCTGGGATGGGATACTGACAGATTCACACTGGGTAAGTGCCCCGCAGCAGTTCCACCACTACGTGCACCTGATTTATGGCTAGCTCCAGGGGACTGTCTTCCGCCCAGCTTAATGCTTCTTAAACTGATAAGAAACTTCAGTAAAGTCTCAGGATAAGGATACAGAACAAATGTGCAAAAATCACAGGGATTCCTATACACTAACAGTAGACAGAGAGCCAAATCATGAATGAACTCCCATTCACAATTGCTACAAAGAAAATAAAATATCTAGGAATACAGCTAACAAGGGAAGTCAAGGAGCACTTCAAGTAGAACTACAAACCACTGCTCAAGGAAATCAGAGAGGACACAAACAAATGTAAAAACATTCCATGCTTGTGGATAGGAAGAATCAATATTGTGAAAATGGCCATATTGCCTAAAGCAATTCATAGATTCAATGCTATTCCCATTAAACTATTATTGACATTTTCACATAATTAGAAAAAAATACTTTAAAAATCATATAGAACCAAAAAAGAGCCCGTAAAGCCAAGACAATCCTAAGCAAAAAGAACAAAGCTGGAGGCACCTCACTGACTTCAGACTATACTACAAGGCTACAGTAACCAAACAACATGGTACTGGTACCAAAACAGACACATAGACCAATGGAACAGAATAAAGATCACAGAAATAAGACCACACATCTGCAACTATCTGATCTTAGACAAATCTGACAAAAGCAATGGGAAAAGAATTCCCTATTTAACAAATGGTGCTGGGAAAACTGGCTAGACATATGCAGAAAATTGAAACTGAACGCCTTCCTTACACCTTATAGAAAAATTAACCCAAGATGGATTAAAGACTTTTTGTCTTTTTTAATGTATTTAGCACTACACATTTCCCTCTTGGCAGTCTTTTAGCTGTATCTCACAAATGTTTGTATTTCCAATCTTATTAAGTTCATTGTATTTTTAAAAATGTTCTTGTGACTTCTTAGACACAAAGATTACAGTGAGGCATGACATTATCATGTTTTGGTGTAGGATGGACTACATATAAAATAGGAGTCTCATAAGATTATAATGAAGCTGAAAAATTTCTATTGCCTTGTGCATTCATAGCCATTGTAACATTATAGCACAATGCATTGCCTTTTTTTATATTTAAATATATTTAGATATACAAATGTGTACCATTATGTAACAATTGCCTGCAGTATTCAATACAGTAACATATGGTACAGGTTTGTAGCCTAGGAGCAATAGGCTATATAAGTTGTGCATTCTTTATCCAAAATGTTTGGGACCAAAAGTGTTTTGGATTTTAGATTTTTCTGAAGTGAAATATTGAGATTATTCCTACCAGGTGAGCATCCCAAACCTGAAAATTCAAAATCCTGAGTGCTCCAATGAGCATTTCCTTTCAGTGTCACATCAATGCTTAAAAAGTTTTGGATTTTTAAGCACTCTGGATTTTGGGTTTTGGGATTTGGGATACTCAACCTGTACCATGTAACCTATATGTATAAAAAGGTGTACTATCTAGGTTAGTGTAAGTACTTACCCTCTATGTAAGAGCGATGTTTGCACCGTGACAAAATCACCTAATGATGCATTTCTCAGAACTTATGCCCATTGTTAAGTGATACATGACTGTGTTTAGAAGTGTTTTTCTTACTTCCAAGTACTTGGAGATTTTATTGTATCTTTCTTTTACTGATCTCTAGTTTGATTCCATTGTTTTCAGTGAAAATACTTTTACATGGCTTGAGTTATTTTAAAATTGTTGAGGTTTGTTTTTCAACCCCAGGATGTAGCTCACCTTTGTATATGTTCTGTGTATGCTAGAAAAAAAATGTCTATTTTGCTGTTGTTGACAGATTATTCTATAAAAGTTAATTAGATTCTATAAGATTATTATTTTCTTGCACTCTATATCCTTACTGATTTTCTCTCTAGTTGTTCTAATAATTGCTGAGAGGGAGGTATTGAAATCTCCTACAAGAATCGCAGATTTCTTTTTTCTCCTTTCAGTTCTGTCATGTTTTATTTAATGTATTTTGCAGCCCATTTGGTGCATTCACTTTTAGGGTTGCTATATCTTCTCGGTAAAGCGACCATTTTATTATTATTTGGTGTCCCTCTCTGTCTCATAATTTCCTTTACTGTGAAATTTTCATTATCTAACATAATATAGTGTCTTCTTTCTAGTAATTCATGTTTGCATGATATATCTTTGTCTATTCTCATACTTTAAAGTTAGCTATATTTATATGTTCAAAGTATATTTCTTATAGACAAGCATATACTTGGGTCATGGTTTTTAATTCATTATGTTAGTCTATATATTTTAATTAATGTTTACGAGAGATATAATTATTGATATATTAGGGCTTAGGTTCTCCATTTTATTTTTGGTTTTTTGGTTGTTCTATTTGTTATTGCTCTGGTTTTTTTTTTCCTTGCCTTTCTGTAGTTTAATTGAACACTTTTTAGAATTCCATTTTGACTTATTATTAGTTAATTTTAGTGTATTTCTTTGTATCACTTTTTAAAGAGATTGCCATAGGTATTTTATTATATATAAACAACTTACTGGAATCTACTGCTGCTACATTTTACCAGTTTGAATGAAATGCAGAGACTTTTCCTTTCTTTACGTTCCTTTACTTCTCCCATTTATAATAAATTTTGTTTTCCCCTATACATATTTTGAACCACCTCAGACTATGTTATTTTAGCTTTAACCATCAAATATAATTTAGAAGCCTCAAGAGGAGAAGGAAAAAAATGTGTAAATACACTTAGTATATACACATAGTACATTTGCCCATATTTTTAGTGTCTCTTTTTTTTTTCCATACTTGAGTTTTAAAAGTTTCTTCTATCAGACTTTTTCTGTTCAGAGAACTCTATAAAGCAATTTTTTATCAGTCTTTTAATGAAAAAATTTTTAGTTTTCCTTCATGATAATGTCATAATTTCTTCATACCTGAGGGATATTTTTGCTTAATATAGAATTCTAGGTTGGTAGTTTTTCTTTGTTTTTCATTTTATACACCTGAGTAGCATTCTACTTCCTCTTGGTCTCTGTGTTTTCTGATGAGAAATCTACTGTCATTGGAAATTTTCTCCCATAGTTAAGGTGCTGTTTTTTTCTCTTGCTGCTTTAAAGATTTGTTTTCTTTTCTTCCTTGTTTTTATTTCAGATAATTGGCTGTGATTTGTCTTAGTGTTTATTTCTCTGGGTTTATTCTGTTAAGTTTTGCTCAGCTTCTTGCATTTTTTAGCCATTATTTCTTCAACTGCTTTTTCAGCATCATCCTCTTTTCCTTTCATTCTGTTACCCTGATAATATGATTGATAGATCTATTGGTTTTGTCCCATAGGTTTCTGAAGCTCTGGTATTTTTTTACTTCTATTATTTGTTTGTTTAGATTGGTAAATAAATATTATTTCATCCTCTAGGCCACTGGCTCTTTTTTCTGTCCTTGTTATCCTGGTGTTAACTTATCCCAGAATTTTAAATTTTCTTTATTATCTTTTAAGTAGTAAAATTTGTATTTTATGTCTTTTTACTTACTTTTCCTTTGCTGATACTTTATATTTTTTACTTGTTTCATATGTGTCTGTACTTGTTGAAACCTTTTTATGATTACTTCTTTTAAATATTTGTTAGTGAATTCTAATATCTATGTCATCTTGCTATTGGTGTCTATTGCCTTTTTTCATTCAAATTGAGATTTTTCTATTTCCTACTATAATGAGTGATTTTTAAATTAAAACCTGGACATTCTAGGCATTGTTATGAGATTTCAGTTTTTATTTAAATCCCTTTATTAGGGGGCTGTATTTGACATTGCTCTGGCAGGGGAAGGTCAGATGTTGTGTTATCAATGATAGGTGGGAAGTGAAGTTCAGGTGCCCAATTTAAACTCACTGACATCTTAGATAGGGAGAGACACCTTGTAGCTGCTGGGTGGGGTGGGATTTTTGGCTCTCCACTATTCCTCCACTTTTACTCCTTTACAGGGAAGAATAAGAGTACCTCATTACTGCTCCTTAAATGGATTCTACTGACCCAATTCTCATTCAGAAATTGAAATATTTTATCCATATAAATGTAGAAAATATTATTCTGTTTTTCAAGAGCATGAAAATAGATTTCTGTACCTCTGCCAGAAATCATGGTTTTTTCCCCTGTGGAACAGAAAGGGAATGAGTTTAGTTAATTATTTGTAAAATATTTTAAAGTCTCTAAAGGAGGTATATAGAAATCTGAATTATCTAAAAATTGTTGTACCTAAGAGTAATCATTTTTGGTCATTTATTTGTACTAATAACATTGTTGATCATGTACAGTTTAGCTTTACTTCATGGGGACGCAATTAGTGCCTCAGATGGTATGAATTTTTTATAAACTATAGAATATCTGAATTCTAGAACTGGAGAGTATTTGGAAATTATCTATTTACAACCTCCATCTAAATGTCAAAACATGAATGAGAATATCTCACAGATTAGCCTAACGTTTTTGAAGACCTACAACTCTTGGAAAGTTCATTCAAGTGTAACCAAAAATTGCTTTTTTAAACTTCCTTATACATGGTTACTACTTCTATTATCTGTAGCTATATGAAATGTCTATCTTCCAAAACAAGGTTACTTAAACTACCAGTTAAAGAAATTATTCCTTAATTTAATATTAGTAACCCAAGAAATCTTTGCATGCTATGATTTTCTAATATTTCATCATTCCAATTACCATTCCCTAAAAGGACAGTATTTTTTTTTATATACTTTAAGTTCTGGGATACATGTGCAGAATGTGCAGTTTTGTTACATACGTATGCATGTGCCATGGCGGTTTGCTGCACCCATTAACCTGTGATCTACATTAGGTATTTCTCCAAATGCTATCCCTCCCCTAGTCCCTCACCTCCCAACAGGTGCCAGTGTGTGATGTTCCCCTCCCTGTGTCCATGTGTTCTTACAGTTCGATTTCCAATTATGAGTGGGAACATTTGGTGTTTGGTTTTCTGTTCTTGTATTAGTTTACTGAGAATGATGGTTTCCAGCTTCATCCACGTCCATGCAAAGGACATGAACTCATCCTTTCATGTGGCTGCATAATATTCCATGGTGTATATGCACCACATTGTCTTTATCCACTCTATCACTGATGGGCATTTGGGTTGGTTCCAAGTCTTTGCTATTGTGAATAGTGCCACAATAAACATACGTTTGCATGTGTCTTTATAGTAGCCTGATTTATAATTTTTGGGGTATATAGCCAGTAATGGGATAGCTGGGTCAAATGGTATTTCTAGTTCTAGTTCCTTGAGGAATCACCACACTGTTTCCACAATGGTTGAACTAATTTACACTCCCACCAACAGTGTAAAAGCATTCCTATTTATCCACATCCTCTCCAGCATCTGTTGTTTCCTGACTTTTTAATGATTGCCATTCTAACTGGCATCAGATGGTATCTCATTGTGGCTTGGATTTGGATTTCTGTAATGACCAGGATGAGCTTATTTTCATATATTTGTTGGCTGCATAAATGTCTTTTTTTTTTTT
>NW_012115044.1:8183874-8185164 GCF_000951035.1 Colobus angolensis palliatus
CGATCTCCTGACCTCGTGATCTGCCTGCCTCAGCCTCCCAAAGTGCTGGGAGTGAGCCACTGCACCTGGCCATAAATGTCTTCTTTTGAGAAGTACCTGTTCATACCCTTTGCCCATGTTTTGATGGGGTTGTTTTTACCTTGTGAACTTGTTTAAATTTCAAGTAGATTCTAGATATTAGCCCTTTGTGGATGGATAGATTGTAAAAATATTCTCACATTCTGTAGGTTGCCTGTTCATTCTCTTAGTTTCTTTTGCTATGCAGAAGGTCTTT
This sequence comes from Colobus angolensis palliatus, assembly GCF_000951035.1. Lineage (NCBI taxonomy): Eukaryota > Metazoa > Chordata > Mammalia > Primates > Cercopithecidae > Colobus > Colobus angolensis. Next base: position 8,184,149 of record NW_012115044.1, read on the forward strand.
AGTTTAATTATATCCCATTTGTCAATTTTGGCTTTTGTTGCCATTGCTTTTGGTGTTTTAGTCATGAAGTCTTTGGCCATGCCTATGTCCTGAATGGTATTGCCCAGGTTGTCTTCTAGGATTTTTATGGTTTTAAGTCTTACATTTAAGTCTTTAGTCCATCTTGAGTTAATTTTTGTATAAGGTGTAAGGAAGGGGTCCAGTTTCAATTTCTGCATGTGACTAGCCAGTTTTCCCAGCACTATTTATTAAATAGAGAATCCTTTCCACATTTCTTGTTTTTGTCAGGTTTGTCAAAGATCAGATGGTTGTAGATGTGAGGTGTTACTTCTGAGCCTTCTATTGTGTTCCATTGGTCTACATATGTGTTTTGGTACTGCTACCATGCTGTTTTGATTACTGTCACCTTGTAGTATAGTTTCAAGTCAGGTAGCATGATGCCTCCAGCTTTGCTCTTTTTGCTTAGGGTTGTCTTAGGAATGTGGGCTCTTTTTTGGTTCCAATTGAAGTTTAAAGTAGTGTTTCCCAATTCTGTGAAGAAAGTCAGTGTTAGCTTGATGGGGATAACATTGAATCTATAAATTACTTTGGACAGTATGACCATTTTCATGTTATTGATTCTTCCTATCTATAAGCATGGGATGTTTTTCCATTTGTTTGTGTCCGCTCTTATTTCCTTGAGCAGTGGTTTATAGTTATCCTTGAAGAGGTCCTTCATGTCCCTTGTAAGTTGTATTCTTAGGTATTTTATCCTCTTTGTAGCAATTGTGAATGGGAGTCCACTCATGATTTGACTGTTTGTCTGTAATTGGTGTATAGGAATGCTTGTGATTTTTGCACACTGATTTTGTTTCCTGAGACTTTGCTGAAGTTCTACTCATCAGCTTAAGGAGATTTGGGGCTGAGACAATGGGGTTTTCTAAATACACAGTCATGTCATCCACAAACAGAGACAATTTGACCTCTTCTTTTCCTATATGAATACCCTTTATTTCTTTCTCTTGCCTGATTGCCCT
>NW_012115044.1:8185862-8200988 GCF_000951035.1 Colobus angolensis palliatus
TCAGGGATATTGGCTTGAAATTTTCCTTTTTTGTTGTGTCTCTGCCAGGGCTTGGTATCAGGATGGTGCTGGCTTCATAAAATGAGTTAGGGAGGATTCCCCCTTTTTCTATTGTTTGAAATAGTTTCAGACAGAATGGTACCTTTTCCTGCTTGTAACTCTGGTAGAATTCGGTTGTGAATCCATCTGGTCCTAGACTTTTTTTTTATTGGTAGGCTATTAATTACTGCCTCAATTTCAGAACTTGTTATTGGTCTATTCAGGGATTCGACTTCTTCCGGGTTTAGTCTTGGGAGGGTGTATATGTCCAGAAATATATCCATTTCTTCTAGGTTTTCTAGTTTATTTGCATAGAGATGTTTATAGTGGTAGTTTGTATTTCTGTGGGATCAGTGGTGATATCCACTTTATCATTTTTTATTGTGCCTATTTGATTCTTCTCTCTTTTCTTTCTTATTAGTCCAGCTAGCAGTCTATCTATTTTGTTGATCTTTTCAAAAAATCAGCTGCTGGATTCATTGATTTTTTGAAGGGTTTTTTGTGTCTCTCCTTCAGTTCTGCTCTGATCTTAGTTATTTCTCGACTTCTGCTAGCTTTTGAATTTGTTTATTCTTGCTTCTCTATTTCTTTTTTTTGTGATGCTGGGGTGTCAATTTTAGATCTTTCCTGCTTTCTCTTATGGGCATTTAATGCTATAAATTTCCCTCTAAATACTGCTTTAAATGTTCCCCAGAGATTCTGGTACGTTGTGTCTTTGTTCTCATTGGTTTCAAAGAGCATCTTTATTTCTGCCTTAATTTCATTATTTCCCCAGTAGTCATTCAGGAGCATGTTGTTCGGTTTCCATGTAATTGTGTAGTTTTGATGAGTTTCTTAACCCTGAGTTCTAATTTGATTGCACTGTGGTCTGAGAGACTGTTTGTTATGATTTCTGTTCTTTTGCATTTGCTGAGGAGTGTTTTACTTCCAATTATGTGGTCAGTTTTAGAATAAGTCTGATGTGGTGCTGAGATGAATGTATATTCTCTTGATTTGGGGTGGAGAGTTCTGTAGATGTTTATTAGTTCTGCTTGGTTGAGAGCTGAGATCAAGTCCTGAACATCCTTGTTAATTTTTTGTCTCATTGATCTGTCTAATATTGATAGTGGGGTATTAAAGTCTCCCACTATTATTGTGCAGGAGTCTAAGTCTTTTTGTAGGTCTCTAAGAACTTGCTTAATGAATCTGGGTGCTCCTGTATATGGTGCAAGTATATTTAGGATAGTTAGCTCTTCTTGTTGCATTGATCCCTTTGCCATTATGTAATGACCTTCTTTGTCTCTTCTGATCTTTGTTGGTTTAAAGTCTGTTTTATCAGAGACTGGGATTGCAACCCCTGCTTTATTTTGCTTTCCGTTTGCCTGGTAAATATTCCTCCATCCCTTTATTTTGAGCCTATGTGTGTCTTTGCACGTGAGATGGGTCTCCTGAATACAGCACACTGATGGGTCTTGACTCTATCCAATTTGCCAGTCTGTGTCTTTTAATTGGGGGCATTTAGCCTGTTTACAATTAAGGTTAATATTGTTATGTGTGAATTTGATTCTGTCATTATGATGCTAGCTGGTTATTTTTCCCATCCGTTGATGCAGTTTCTTTGTAGAGTCGATGGTCTTTACAATTTGGTATGTTTTTGCAGTTGCTGGTACCGGTTGTTCCTTTTCATGTTTAGTGCTTCCTTCAGGGTCTCTTATAAGGCAGACCTGGTGTTGACAAAATCTCTAAGCATTTGCTTGTCTGTAAAAGATTTTATTTCTCCTTTGCTTGTGAAGCTTAGTTTGGCTGGATATGAAATTCTGGGTTGAAAACTCGTCTCTTTAATAATGTTGAATATTTTCCCCTAACTCTCTTCTGGCTTATAGGGTTTCTGCAGTGAGATCTGCTGTTAGTCTGATGGGCTTCCCTTTGTGGCTAACTTGACCTTTCTCAGTGGCTGCCCTTAGCATTTTTTCTTTCATTTCAACCTTGGTGAATCTGATAATTATGTGTCTTGGGGTTGCTTTTCTCGAGGGGTATCTTTGTGGTGGTGTGTGTATTTCCTGAATTTGAATGCTGGCCTGGGCCTGTCTTGCTAGGTTGGGGAAGTTCTCCTGGGTAATATCCTGAAGAATGTTTTTCAACATTGTTCCATTCTCCCCATCACTTTCAGGTACACCAATCAAACATAAGTTTGATCTTTTCACATAGTCCCATATTTCTTGGAGGGTTTGTTCATTCCTTTTTATTGTTTTTTTTTTAAATCTCTAATATTGTCTTCTCGCTTTATTTCATTAAGTTGATCTTCATTCACTGATATCCTTTCTTACACTTGACAAATTTGGCTATTGATACTTGTATATGCTTCACGAACTTCTTGTGCTGTGTTTTTTGTCTCCATCAGATCATTTGTGTTCTTCTCTAAACTGGTTGCTCTAGTTAGCAATTCCTCTAACCTTTTTTCTAGGTTCTTAGCTTCCTTGCATTGGGTTAGAATATGCTCTTTTAGCTTGGAGGAGTTTGTTGTTACCCACCTTCTGAAGCCTACTTCTGTCAGTTAATCAAATACATTCTCCATCTAGTTTTGTTTCCTTGCTGGCAAGGCACTGTGATTCTTTTGCGGAGAAGCAGTGTTCTGGTGTTTGGAATTTTCAGCCTCTTTGTGCTGGTTTCTCCCCATCTTCATGGATTTATCTACCTTTGGTCCTTGATGTTGGTTACCTTCTGATGGGGTCTTTGAGTGGACCTGCTATTCCATTCTGTTTTCCTTCTAACAGTCAGGCCCCTCTGCTGCAGGTTGGCTGGAGTTTGCTGGCAGTCCACTCCAGACCCTGTTTGCCTGGGTAGCACCAGTGGAGGCTGCAGAACAGCAAAGATTGCTACCTGTTGTTTCCTGTGGAAGCTTCGTCCCAGGGGGCACCTGCCAGATGCCAGCCAGAGCTCTCCTGTATGGGGTTTCTGTCAGCCCCTACTGGGAGGTGTCTCCCAGTCAGGAGGTATGGGGGCAAGGGATCCACTTGACCAGAGAGTCTGACCCTTAGTAGAGCTCAAACACTCTGCTGGGAGTCCGCTGCTCTCTTCAGAGCGTCGGGCAGGGATGTTTAAGTCTGCTGAAGCTGTGCCCACAGCAGCCCCTTCCCCCAGGTGCTCCATCCCAGGGAGATGGAGGTTTTATCTATATGTCCCTTACTGGGGCTGCTGCCTTTTTTTCAGAGATGCCCTGCCAAGAGAGGAGAAATGTGGCAGTCTAGCCACAGCAGCCTTGCTCAGCTGCAGTGAGCTCTGCCCAGTTCGAACTTCCTGGCTGCTTTGTTTACTCTGTGAGCTTAAAACCCACTACTCAAGCCTCAGCAATGGTGGATGCCCTTCCCCTAACCAAGCTTAAGTGTCCCAGGTTGATCTCTGACTGCTGATGTGCTGGCAGGGAGAATTTCAAGACAGTGGATCTTAGTTTGCTGGACTTTTTGGGGGTGGGACCCACCAAGCCAGACCACTTGGCTCCCTGGCTTCAGCACCCCTTTCCAGGGGAGTGAACCGTTCTGTCTCGCTGGTGTTCCAGGCGCCATTGAAGTATGGAAAGAAAAACTCCTACAGCTAGTTTGGTGTCTGCTCTAATGGCCACCCAGTTTTGTGCTTAAAACCCAGGACCTTGCTGGGGTAGGCACCAGAAGGAACCTCCTGGTCTGCGGGGTTGTGAAGACAATGAGGTAAGAACAGTATCTGGGCTGGAGTGTGCACCCTTCTTCAGGCTCAGTCCCTCATGGCTTCCCTTGGGTAGGGGAGAAAATTCCCTGACTTCTTGCACTTCCCAGATGAGGCGATGCCCCACCCTACTTCAGATCACCCTCTGTGGCCTGTACCCACTGTCCAACCAGTCCCAATGAGATGAACCAGGTACCTCAGTTGGAAATGCAGAAATCACCCACCTTCTGTGTCAATCTCGCTGGGAGCTGCAGACCAGAGCTGTTCCTATTCGACCATCTTGCCAGCAATCCCCTTGTTTGCCAGTATTTTCTAAGCTTGTTACATTTCAAATGGAGCTAATTGAAATGTGATCTAATACAATGGATTCCATTACTGAATATATTATACTTAAGATTACATTTAATTTTGTAATGTTGGTTATAGAGTGGTTATACTGTGGGTTTATGTTGAACTTAAAGCCAAACAATACTCCCGTTTTTTTTCTATTTTAACCATTGTTAAACCAAGTTTTTCCAATAATAAACTTTAGCAGTTGATGTTTTTAAAATGAAAATGTAGAATTTTCTGTGTGTCCCTATTAGTATAATTTTCTGTTCAACCTATAATACTGATATCAAGATATGTGTAGAGGACATTATATTATCAAATATCTTGATGATTTTTAGAGTTGATTTGAAAATTGGTAGAGATTGTTTGATGACTGCTCTTTTTCAGTAGAAGGGGATATAAATTAGCAGTGTTTAAATTTGAGTAAGACAGTTGCATTATTTTATTTACATTGCCATAAAGGGGTACCTGAGATTCGGCAAGTTACAAGAAAAGATATTTATTTTGGCTTATAGTACTGTAGTCTGTACAGGAAGTGGGATGCCAGCATCTGTTCTGGTGAGCACCTCTGAAAGCTTACAATCATGGTGGAAGGAGAAGGAGGAGCAGGAGTATCATGTGGTGAGACAGGGAGAAAGAGAGAGAGGCAGGAGGTGCCAGGTTCTTTTAAACAACCAAGTCTCATATGAACTTACAGGGTAAGAACTCACTCATTATCATAAAGATAGTACCAAGCCATGATGGTGCTGTCCTCATGATAATGCATGAGTTCTTACTCTATAAGATTAGTCATCAAGGCAGGGAGATCTGCCTCCATGACCCAAACACTATACCCATTTCCAACATTGGACATCACATTTCAACATGAGATTTGGAGGGGACACACACTCAAACCATATTATGAAGCCAGAGGAATGAAATGGCCCAGCTGTGGAATGGAATGGTAAAGTTCAAGTTTTGTCAGGAATACCTTTGTAGAGTGGCCTGGCCTGCTCCACTTGCATCTGCAAGGATGATGGGTCCTCCTGGTATGGCCTGGTTCAAAAGGCTACTTTGGTCATTGCTCCCTACAAGGAATCTGGTTTATAATTGGCATGTCTGCAGGGAGCATTCACTGTACTCCCTTCAAAGGCTTCCAAGGAAGAAACTGTGAGTTTTTTTTCCAGAAAGAAAAAAATTTCTCCATTTCAGGCACATTATCATGGTCCCCAGCATCCTCCCACCTCACAGATCCTGCAATTTTGGTGCATTCTGGACTCCAAATAACCCTGTATATATAGAGAGATAGAGATTACCTCTATCCAGCTAGATTCATAAGCTTCCCCAAAATGATGTTGGCATCAATGAAGGGAGAATTCAGGTATGTTTCACCATCAGCTTCACAGTATGGCAGCCATTCATTTGTTCTGTGACTTCCTTACCAGGGGACCAATCTGCCTTTATGAGAAAAAGACAAAGATATAATAGAAAGGATGGTGGATGGCTGTCTGACAAATTGGTATCAGGATTCAGTGACCTTTGATGATGTGACTGTTGAGTTCACCCAGAGGAGTGAACTTTATTGTACATGATTCAGAGATTCCTCTGCAGAGACATGATACTGGAGAACTGCAAGAACCTGGGCTCAGTAAGATTTCAACTCTCTGTACACAGCCTGAACTCTTGGTTACAACAAAAAGAGTTGAAGATAGTTGAGAGTGGAATTATTCAAGAAGCTACAATAGAGGGGAACTCTGTGACTGTAAGAATTGTAGAGAAATCTTCAGTGAACAGTTATGACCAAGAATGAATCAGGAAGAAATTGAAACCCTGAACAGACCAATATCAATCAATATGACACACATGAGAGCTCAGAATAATGGGAACACTTCTGAGTGTAACTGGTATAGAAAAGACATCCATACTCTGCAGAAAAAAACCTCTATTGGACAGGAGCTTCCTTAGTTTAATTCGTTTGCAAAAGTCTTCACCCTGACTCCAAGCCTTTCTATGCATCTGCAAGAAAACCCTACAAATTTAAGAAATGTGGAAAAGCTTTCAAGTATTTTCAGTACTTAAAAATGCCCCACTTAAAAGGCGTAGAGTGGCAAGGTAGATGAAAAAAGCAAGACCCACCTGTCTGCTGTCTTCAAGAGACCCATTGCACACCTAACAGTACCCACAGGCTCAAAATAAAGGGTTAAAGAAATATCTGTCACACAAATAAAAAAAAAAAAGTTCCTATTCTTGTATCAGATAAAACAGACTTTAAACCAACAACAGTATAAAAGGATAAAGAAGGACATTACATAATGATAAAGGGGTCAATTTGACATGAAAATTTAACTATCCCAAATATATATGCACCCAAATTGGAGCACCCAGATTCATAAAACAAGTACCCCTAGACCTTCAAAAAGACTTAGACAGCTACACAATAATAACGAGGTCTTCAAAACCCCATTGGTAGCGTTAGACAGATTCTTGAGGCAGAAAACTTAACAATGAGATTCTGGATTAAATTCAACACTTGACCTAATTGGAACTAGCGTACATCTACAGAGTACTCCAGCCATCAACTATAGGATAACCAATCTTGTCATCTGCACACAGAACATACTCCAAACTTGATGACATTCTGGTCCATAAAGCAACTCTCAATAAACTCAGACAAACTGAAATCATATCAAACATGTCAGAAAACAGTGGAATAAAAATAATCAATACCAAGATATTTTATTACTACACAATTACCTGAAAATTAAAAAAAAATGCTCCTGATTGACTTTTGGTAAACAATGAAATTAAGGCAGAAGTAAAAAAAGCATTTGACATAAATGAAAACAGAGACATAACATACTAGAATCTCTGGGATGCAGCAAAAGCAATGTTTAGAGGAAAGTTTATAGTGCTAAATGCCTGTCCCAAAAAGTCATAAAGATCTCAAATTAATGATCTAACATCAAATCTAGAAGGAGTGGAAAAACGAGAACAAACTAATCCCAAAGCTAGCATTGGAAAAGAAAGAACTAAAATCAGAGCAGAATTAAATGAAATTGAGACCCCAAAATCCATACAATGTATCGACAAAACAAAAAGTTGGTTCTTTGAAAGAATAAATATTAGTAGAACACTAGCAAGATTAATAAAGAAAAAAAAGAGGGAAGATCCAAATAAGCAATCAGAAGCAACAAAGGTGACATTATAACTGATCCCACAAAAATATAAAATATCCTCTAATACTACTATGAACACCTCTATGCACACAAACTAGGTTATCTAGAGGAAATGGATAAATCCCTGGAAATCCAGCCTCCCAAGAATGAATCAGGAAGAAATTGAAACCCTGAACATACCAATATCAAGTTCCAAAATTAAATCAGTAGTGAAAAACCTGCCAAGCAACAAAAAAAAAGTTCCAGACAAGATAGAGTCACAGTCGAATTCTACCAGACATACAAAGAAAGCTGGTATCAATTCTTCTGATATTATTCCAAAATTCAGGGAAGAGGGACCTCCTTTATTAGTAATTTTATGAAGCCAATATCACACTGAGACCAAAACATGGCAGAGACACAATGAAAAAAAGACAATACAGGCCAATATCCCCAGTGAACATAGATGCAAAAATCCTCAACAGAATACTAAGAAAAAGAATCCAACAACACAACAAACACTTAATTCACCATGATCAATTAGGCTTCATTCCTGAGATGCGAAGTTGATTCAACATATGCAAATCAATAAATCACAACATAAAAAGAATTAAAAACCATGTGATCATCTCAGTTTACACAGAAGATGCTGTTGATAAAATCTAACATCTCTTCGTAAGAAACATCAACAAACCAAGCAACGAAGGAATATATAACATAGAATAGTAAGAGCTATTTGTGTTAAACCCATAGCCAATATCATACTGAACAGGCAAAAGCTGAAAGTATTCCCCTTGAGCATTGGAACAAGACAAGGATGCTCACTCTCAACATTCTTATTGAACGTAGTACTGGAAGTCCTACCCAGAGCAATCAGGCAAGAGAAAGAAATAAAAGGTATCCAACTAGGAAAAGAAGAAAAAACTATGTCTTTTTGTTGATGATATAATTCTATACCTAGAAAACCCTAAAGACTCCAGTGAAAAGCTCATGGAACTGATGAGTTCAGTAAAGCTTCTGGATACAAAATCAGTAGCGTTTCTAGCTGCCAATAATGTTCAAGCTGCAGACCAAATAAAGAAAACAATCCCATATACAACAGTCACAAGCAAAAAATACCTAGGAATATATCTAACCAAAGATGTGAAATATCTCTGTAAGGAGAAGCAGAAAACACAGCTGAAAGAAATCATAGGTGACACAAAAGAAATGGAAAAATATTTCATGCTTATGAATTGGAAGAACCAATATTGTTAAAATGGCCATACTACCCAAAGCAATGTAAAGATTCAATGCTATGCTTATCAAACGACCAGAGTCATTCTTTACAGAATTAGAAAAAACTACTATAAATTCATGTGGAACCAAAAAAGAGCCCAAATAGCCAAATCAATCCTAAGCAAAAAGAACAAAGCCAGATGCATTATGTTACCTGATTCAAACTTGAAGGGGTGGCCTGCCCCTCCACACCTGTGGGTGCTTCTCGCTAGGTGGAACGAGAGACTTGAGAAAAGAAATAAAGACACAGAGACAAAGTATAGAGAAAGAAAAGCGGGGCCCAGGGGACCAGTGCTGTGCTTACAGAGGACCCACACTGGCACCGGTCTCTGAGTTCCCTCAGTATTTATTGCCAAAAAAGATAAGGGAGTAAATCAGCAGTAAGGCATACAGATACACAGAGATGTTCCATTTTCCCAGGGACGGGCAGGAGACAGATGTTTTTCTTTTACTGAGATTTAAGAGAATGGTACTGACCTTCAACCACAAGCAGGCTTTAAGCATTTGCCTAACAAAGCACATTCCTTACAGCCCAAAATCCTTTCAACCTTAATTACCACAGCGATGTTTCTAGCAAGGACAAGATTGGGGGTACAGTCACAGATTAACAGCATCTCAAATACAGAGCCAAATGGAGTCTCTTAAACTTACTTCTATCTATAATAACACAGTAACAAGCTGACCTCTCTTTTCCCCACATTTCCCCCTTTTCTATCTATAATAACACAGTAACAGGCTGACCTCTCTTTTCCCCACACAAACTATACTACTATAAGTGTACAGTAACCAAAACAGCATGGTACACAAAGAGAGATAGACCAATGGAACGGAACAGAGAACCCAGATAAAGCCACACACCTGCAGCCATCTGATCTTTGACAAAGTCAACAAAAATAAGCAATGAGAAAAGTACTCCCTATTCAATAAATGGTGCTGTGACACTTGGCTAGCCATATGCAGAAAAATGAACTAGACCTCTACCGTATACAAAAATTAACTCAAAATGGTTTAAAGTTTTAAATGTCAGACCTCAAACTATAAGAATCCTAGAAATCTTGTGAAATATCATTCTGGACATTGGCCTTGGGAAAGAATTTATGACTAGGTCTTCAAAAGCAATTACAGCAAAATCAAAAATTGACAAGTGGGACCTAATTAAACTAAGGAACTTCTGCACAGCAAGATAAACTGTCACCAGAAGAAACACATATACTACAGAATGGTAGAACATGTTTACAAACTATGCATCAAACAAAGGTCAAATATCCAGAATCTATAAGGAACTTAGATAATCCAACAAACAAGAAACATATAACTCCATTAAAAAAATTTGGCAAAAGACATTAACAGAGACTTCTCAAAAGAAGACATGCAAGTGTTCAACAAAAATGAAAAAATACCCCACATAACTAATCATCAGAGAAATACAAATCAAAACCACAATGAGATATTATCTCCTACATGTCAGAATGGCTATTATTAAAAAGTCTGAAAACCACAAATGTTGGCAAAGCTGTGGAGAAAAAGGAATGTTTGTACACTGTTGGTGGGAATGTTATTAGTTCAGCCACTGTAGAAAGCAGTTTGGAGATTTACAAACAAAACCGAACTACCATTTGACCCAGAAATCCCATTACTGGGTGTATATCCAAAGAAAAATAAATATTTCTACCAAAAGGACACATGTATGTTCATTGCAGCACTATTCACAATATCAAAGACATGGAATCAACCCAGATACCCCTTGACAGTGGATTGGAGGAAGAAAATTGGTACATATACACTACAGAGTATTATGCAGCCATAAAAAAAATGAAATCATGTTCTTTGCAGCTACATGAATGCAGCTGGAGGCCATTATCTTAAGAAAATTTACATAGGAACAGAAAACCAAACACCACATGTTCTCAAGTATACATGGGAGCTAAACATTGGATGTTCTTGCACATAAAAATGGCAAAAATAGACACTAGAGACTACTAGGGGACAAGAGTTAATAAACTGACTGTTGGGTACTGTGCTTACCTCAGCATCACTCAATATACCCGTGCAGCACACCTATACATGTACCTCCTGAATCTAAAATAAAAGTTGAAATTATTTTTTAAAACCACAAAATAAACATACATGAATATATAAAAAGACAAGACAGTATAGAGAATATAAAGCTTAGTACATATGACATAAAATGCTTGCATTACAAATGATTTCTGTTGGTTAAGAGAAAAATTAGAGAAAATTAGATGATTAGGTGATTATTTTAAGAACAGATAAAGAAAATTAAGTAACAGTCTTCAAAACAAAGTTCTTAGTGTTTTGCTACTTAAGTTTTAGTGAGGAAATACGTTTGGGTATTTAGTGAAGACAGGGTATTACATAAATGAACGAAAATAATAAATATTTATCATTCAGTTCTGTCAAATTATTTTTAATTATGAATTTCCAAAGGACTATGAGTGTATCAGATGATATGTGTCTGTAGCATCTAGGTACTGGTACATAGTATCTGTGAAGTGTTTATTACAATAGTAAATCTTCTATATGTCAATCATCATATGAATTTATGACTGCTCATGACATCTTTTGACCATATATTTTCATTGCTTGATCTAGGCAAGATAATAAAAATGTTATAATTTTAACTTATATGGTAGGTAATAAATAATATCCTGACAAAAGAATCAAGAAATAATAGACCACAAACAAGTAGAAACCCATCTCATGCTTATGCATGGGTAGAATCAATATTGTGAAAATGACCACACTGCCAAAAACAATCTACAGATTTAATGCAATTCCCATTAAAATACCACCATCATTCTTCACAGAACTAGAAAAAACAATCCTAAAATTAATGTGGAACCAAAAAAGAGCCTGCATAACCAAAGCAAGACTAAGCAAAAAGAACAAATCTGGAGACATCACATGACCTGACTTCAACTATACTACAAGGCCATAGATAACAAAACAGCATGGTACTGGTATAAAAATAGGCATGTAGGCAAATGGAACTGAATAGGGAACCCAAAAATAAAACCAAACACAGCCAACTGATCTTCGACAAACCAAACAAAAACATAAAGTGGGAAAGAACACCCAATTCAACAAATGGTACTTGGATAATTGACAAGTCACATGTATTAGAATGAAAATGGATCTTCATCTCTCACCTTATACAAAAATCAACTCAAGATGGATCAAAGACTTAAATCTAAGACCTGAAACCACAAAAATCCTAGAAGATATCATTGGAAAAATTCTTCTAGACATTGGCATAGGCAAAGAGCTCATGACCAAGATGCAACAAAAACAAACATAAATAGATGGGACTTAGTTAAACTAAAAAGCTTCTGCACAGCAAAAGAAATAATCAGCAGAGTCAACAGGCAACCCACAGAGTGGGAGAAAATCTTGGCAAATTATGCATCTGACAAAGGACTATATCCAGAATCTACAATAAACTCAAACAAATCAGCAAGAAAAAAAATAAAAACAAATAATCCCATCAAAAAGTGGGCTAAGGACATGAATAGAAAGTTCTCAAAAGATGTACAAGTGGACTGGGTGCAGTGACTTGTGCCTATAATCCCAGCACTTTAGGAAGCTGAGGCGGGCAGATCATGAGGTCAAGAGATGGAGACCATCCTGGCCAACACGGTGAAAGCCCATCTCTACTAAAACTACAAAAATTAGCTGGGCGTGGTGGCATGTGCCTCTAGTTCCAGCTACTCAGGAGGCTAAGGCAGGAGAATTGCTTGAACCTGGGAGGCAGAGTTTGCAGTGAGCCGGGATCACGCCACTGCACAATGCACTCCAGCCTGGCAACAGAGTGAGACTCCGTCTCAAATAAATAAATAAATAAATAAATAAAAGATGTGCAAATGGCCAACAAACATATGAAAAAAATGTTCAACATCACTAATTATCAGGGAAATGTAAATCAAAACCACAATGTGATGCCACCTTACTCCTGCAATAATGGCCACAATTAAAAAAAAAAATAGGCGTTGGCATGGATGTGGTGAAAAGGAAACACTCTTACACTGTTGGTGGGCATGTAAACTAGTATAACCACTCTGGTAAACAGTATGGAGATTCCTTAAAGAAGTTTTGATAAAAAAATCAAGCTGTTAGAATAAATATGGTGAAAAGGTGCAGACTAAGTATGGACATGTGAAACTCAATAGTACCTGTGCAGTTAGAACCATATTTGTATTTTGAGGTTATTTTATTTCTGTAAAATAATTCAACTGTCACATTAATAAATGTTCATTTAAATTCTGGTTGTAGTTTTTTGTAATTGATTTGGATTTTTTGTTTTATGTGTGTAAAGAGTCATAAGTGTGAAAAATTTATATTTTATTTTGTTTTTATACATAAGCAAAATTTCTAAAATAAGTCAAAAGTAAAGAATATAAAAAAATTCAAAGGTCTGCACATTACTCAAAGTTGAGAAACATTGATTTGTTTTGTGTTTTGTTCATTAACGGCCCAATTGAAACACAACTTTCTACATTAGCTTTTCTTGATTTTTTTACTGTAATTAATCTCCTCCTTCTTTGGAGTCTATAGAAATTATTACATTTTAGTTTTATTTTTCTTACCTGTCTGCTTGTTTTGTCTCTCTTGTTAGATAGTATGATTTGAAGAAAAATGGATGGGTGTGTTATAATCTGGGACAATATAGTTTTAAAAATTTAAAGTTCTGGGATACATGTGAAGGACATCCAGGTTTGTTAACATAGGTAAACATGTGTCATGGTGGTTTCCTGCACCTAATAAACCCGTCACATTGGTATTGAGGCCTGCATGCATTAGCTATTTATTATGACACTCTCCCTCCCTTCCAACCTCCCCCGACAGGCCCCAGTGTGTGCTGTTCCCCATTTGTTCTCATCGTTCAGCTCCCACTTATAAGTGAGAACATGCGGTGTTTGGTTTTCTGTTCCTGCATTAGTTTGCTGAGGATAATGGCTTTGAGCTCCATCCTTGTCCCTGCAAAGACCACGATCTCATTCCTTTTTATGGCTGCATAGTATTCCATGGTGTACATGTTATCATATTTTCTTTATCCAGGCTATCATTAATGGGCATTTGGGTTGATTCAATGTCTTTGATATTATGAATACTGCTGCAATGAACATATGCATGTATATATCTTCATAATAGAATGATTTATATTGCTTTGGGTATATACCCAGAAATGGGATTGCTGGGTCAAATAGTATTTCTGGTTGTAGGTCTTTGAGGAATTGTCACATTGTCTTCCACAATAGTTGAATTAATCTACATTCCCACCAACAGTATAAAAGCATTCCTATTTCTCCACAGCCTTGCCAGCATGTGTTGTTTCTTGACTTTTTAATGATTGCCATTCTGACTGGAGTGAGGTAGTATCACATTGTTGTTTTGATTTGCATTTCTCTATTGATCAGTGATATTGAGCTTTTTTTCATGTTTTTTGGACACATGGATGTTATCTTTGGAGAAGTTTCTGTTCATATCCTTTGCCCACTTTTTAATGGATTCTTTTTTTTTTTTCTGGTAAATTTGTTTAAATTCCCTGTAGATTCTGGATATTAGACCTTTGTCAGATGGATAGATTGCAAAAATTTTCTACCATTCTGTAGGTTGTCTGTTCACTCTGATGATAGTTTCTTTTGCTGGGCAGAAGCTCTTTAGCTTAATTAGATCCTGTTTGTCAATTTTTGCTTTTGTTGCAATTGCTTTTAATGTTTTCATCATGAAATCTTTGCCCGTGCCATGTCCTGCCTAGATTTTCTTCCAGAGTTTTTATATTTTGGGATTTTACATTTAAGTATTTAATCTATCTTGAGTTAATTTTTGTATAAGTTGTAAGGAAGGGATCCAGTTTCGATTTTCTGCATATGGCTAGCCAGTTCTCCCAGCACCATATATTAAATAGGGAATCCTTTCCCCATTGCTTCTTTTTGTCAAGTTTGTCGAAGTTCAGATGGTTGTAGATGTGCGGTCTTATTTCTGAGATCTATATTCTGTTCCGTTGGTCTATGTGTCTGTTTTGGTACCAGTACCATGCTGTTTTGGTTACTGTAGCCTTGCGGTATAGCTTGAAATCAGTTAGCATGGTGCCTACAGCTTTATTCTTTTTGCTTAGAGTTTTCTTGGCTATATGGGCTCTTTTTTGGCTCCATATGAATTTTAAAGTATTTTTTTCTAAATCTGTGAAGACTGTCAGTGGTATTTTACTAGAAATAGCATTGAATCTTTAAATTACTTTAGGCAGTATGGCCATTTTCACAATATTGATTCTTCCTGCCCATGAGCATGGAATGTTTTTTTCCATTTTTTTGTGTCCTCTCTGATTTCCTTGAGCAGTGCTTTGTAGTTCTCCTTGAAGAGCTCCTTGACATCCATTGTTAGCTGTATTCCTTGACATCCATTGTTAGCTGTATTCCTAGGTATTTTATTCTCTTTGTAGCAATTGTGAATGGGAGTTCATTCATGATTTGGCTCTCTGCTTGTCTATTGTTGATATATAGGAAGGGTTGTGATTTTTGCACATTGATTTTGTATCCTGAGACTTTGCTGAAGTTCCTTATCAGCTTAAAAATGCTCATCATCACTGGCCATCATAGAAATGCAAACCATCATAGAAATGCAAATCAAAACCACAATGAGATACCAT
>NW_012115044.1:8201559-8210130 GCF_000951035.1 Colobus angolensis palliatus
TAAAGTATAATAATAAAAAAAAAAAGAAGCTTTTAGGCTGAAGCGACAGGATTTTCTATATGTAGGATTATGTTATCTACAGAGACAGTTTGACTTCCTCTCTTCCTATTTGAATACCCTTTATTTCTTTCTCTTGCCTGACTTCCCTGGCCAGAACTCCCAATACTATGTTGAATAGGAGTGGTGAGAGAGGGCATCCTTGTCTTTTGCTGGTTTTCAAGGGGAATGCTTCCTGCTTTTGCTCATTCAGTATGATATTGACTGTGGGTTTGTTCTAAATGTCTCTTATTATTTTGAGTTATGTTCCATCACTACCTAGCTTATTGAGAGTTTTTAACATTAAGAGATGTTGAATTTTATCAAAGGACTTTTCTGCATCTATTAAGATAATCCTGTGGTTTTTGTCTTTAGTTCTATTTACATGATGAATTACGTTTGTTGATTTGAATATGTTGTTACCAGCCTTGCATCCTGGGGATGAAGCCAGCTTGATCGTGGTAGATAAACTTTTTGATGTGCTGTTGGACTTGGTTTGCCAGTATTTTATTGAGGAGTTTTGCATTGATGTTCATCAGGATATTGGCCTGAAGTTTCTTTTTTAGTTGTGTCTCTGCCAGGCTTTGGTATCAGGATGATGCTGGCTTCACAAAATAATTGACGCAGGAATCCTTCCTTTTAATTTGTTTGGAATAGTTTGAGAATAAATGGTACCAGCTCCTCTTTGTACCTTTGGTGGAATTCAGCGGTAAATCTCTCTGCTCCTGGGCTTTTTTTTTGGTTTGTAGGCTATTTATTACTGCCTCAGTTTCAGAACTCATTATTTGTCTATTCAGGGGTTTAACTTCTTCCTGGTTCAGTCTTGGGAGAGTGTATGTGTTCAGGAATTTATCCATTTCCTCTGGATTTTCAAATTTATTTGCATAGTATGCAAATAAATTATTGCAAATAAACTAATTTATTTGGTTATAGTATTGTCTGATAGTTGTTTGCATTTCTGTGGGGTCAGTGGTGATATCCCCTTTATCATTTTTTATTGTATCAATTTGATTCTTCCCTCTTTATTAGTCTAGCTAGCGGTCTATTTCACTATTCTTTCAAAAAACCAACTCCTGGATTTGCTGACATTTTAAAAGTGTTTTTCATGTCTCTATCACCTTCAGTTCTGCTCTGATCTTGGTTATTTCTTGTCTTCTGTTATTTTGGGGGGTTTGTTTGCTCTTGGTTCTCTAGTTGTGATATTATAGTGTCGATTTGAGATCTTTCTGGCTTTTCGATGTGGACATTTAATTCTATAAATTTCCCCTTAACACTGTTTTTCTGTGTCCCAGAGATTCTGGTGTATTGTTTCTTTTTTCTCACTGGTTTCACAGAACTTCTTGATTTCTGCCTTAATTTCATTACCCAGGAGTCATTCAGGAGCATATTGTTGCATTTCCATTTAGTTGGGTGGGTTTGACTGTGTTTCTTAATCTTGAGTTCTAATTTAATTGCTCCGTGGTCTGAGAGACTGTTACGATTTTAGTTCTTTTGCATTTACTGAGGAGTGTTCTACTTCCAATTATATGATCAATTTTAAAGTAAGTTCCATGTGGTGCTGAGAAGAATGCATATTCTGTTGTTTTGGGATGGAGAGTTCTGTAGATATCCAGTCCACTTAAGCCAGAGGTGAGTTTGAGTCCTGAAGATTCTTGTCAACCTTCCGTCTCAATGATCTATATTGACAGTGAAGTATTAAAGTCTCCTGTTATTATTGTGTGGGAGTCTAAATCTTTTTGTAGGTTTCTAAGAACTTGTTTTATGAATCTCGTTGCCCTTGAAGTGAGGCATAGAAATTTAGGATAGTTATCTCTTCTTGTTGTGTTGAACTTTTTACCATTATGTAATGTCCTTCTTTGTCTTTTTTCATCTTTGTTGGTTTAAAGTCTGTCTTGTCAGAAACTAGGATTGCAACCCCTGCTTTTTTCTGCTTTTTATTTGCTTGGTAGATTTTCCCTCACCCTTTTATTTTGAGCCTATGTGTGTCCCTGCATGTGAGATGGGTCGCTTGAATACAGCACACCTATTGGTCTTGATTCTTTACCAGCTTGCCATTCTGTGTCTTTTAATTGGGGCATTTAGCTCATTTACATTTAAGGTTTATATTGTTATGTGTGAATTTGATCCTGTCATCATGATGCTAACTGGTTATTTTGCAGACTCGTTGATGTAGTTGCTTTATAGCGTCATTGGTCTTTGTCCTTCAGTGTGGTTTTGTAGTGGCTGGTAACGGTTTTTTGTTTGTTTGTTTGAATGCTTGTTTGTTTTCATATTTAGTGCTTCCTTTAGGAGCTCTCGCAAGGTGGGCCTGGTGGTGACAAATTCTCTCAGCATTTGCTTGTCTGAAAAGGATTTTATTTCTCCTTCACTTATGAAGCTTTGTTTGGCCATGTATGAAATTCTGGGTTGGGTATTCTTTCTTTAAGAATGTTAAATATTGACCCTTAATCTTTTTTGGCTTGTAGGGTTTCTGCTGTTAGTCTGATGGGCTTCCTTTTGTAGGTTACCTGGCCTTTCTCTCTGGCTGCCCTTAACATTTTTTCTTTCATTTCAACCTTACAGAATCTGATATTATGTGCCTTGGGGTTGATCTTCTTATGGAGTATCTTACTGGGGTTTTCTGGATTTCCTGAATTTGAATGTGGGCCTCTCCTACTAGGTTAGGAAAGTTCTTGTGGATGATATCTTGAAGTATGTTTTCCAACTTGGCCCTATTCTCCCTGTCTTTTTCAGGTACTTCAATCAGTCAGAAGTTTGGTCTTTTTACATAACCCCATAAGTCCTGGAGGTTTTGTTCATTCCTTTTCATTCATTTTTTTTTTTTTTTCCTCTAATCTTGTCTGCCTGTCTTGTTTCACCACGATGGTCTTCAAGCTCTGAAATTCTTTCCTCTGCTTGGTCTATTCGGCTATCAATAATTGTGGGTGCACTGTGAAGTTCTCATGTTGTGTTTTTCAGGTCCATCAGGTCATTTATGTTCCTCTCTAAACTGGTTATTCTGGTTAACAGCTCCTGTGATGTTTTATCATGGTTGTTAACTTCTTTGCATTGGGTTAGAATATGCTCCTGTAGCTCAGTGAAGTTCAATATTACCCACCTTCTGAAGCCTACTTCTGTCAATTCATTCATCTCAGCCTCTGCCCAGTTCTGTGCCCTTGCCAAAGAGGTGTTGCAATAATTTGGAGGAGGAGAAGCACTCTGCTTTTTGAGTGTTCAGTGTTTTTTCATTGATTTTTTCTCATCTTTATGAGTTTATCTAGCCTTGAACCTTGAGGCTGCTGACCTTTGGGTGGGGTTTTTGTGGGGACATTTTTGTTAATGTTGTTGCTCCTTTCTATTTGTTATTCTTCTAACGGTCAGGCCCCTCTTCTGGTTTGTTGGGGGTCCACTCCAGACCCTATTTGCCTGGGTCCCTCCCATACCTGAAGGTGTCACCAGTGGAGGCTGCAGAACAGCAAAGATGGCTGCCTGCTCCTTTCTCTGGGAGCTCCATCCCAGAGGGGCACCAACCTCATACCTCATTCCTGTACTTACGAATGGTCCTAAATAAGGTATCTGGCGACCCTTATTGGGGGGGTCTCACCCAGTCAGGAGGCATGGGATCAATAATTCACTTAACAAAGCACTCCAGCTGGCCTTTGGCAGAGGGGGTGTACTGTGGTGGGGGGAATCCCACTCATCTGCACTTCCCAGGTTCTGCTGAGCCACTGGGGTCAAGACTAAGTCCACTGACCCATGGAGACCATGGCTGCCCCTCCTGCAAGGGGCTCCGTCCCAGGGACACCAGAATTCTGTCTGTTCATCCCTAGCTGGAGTTTCTGAAATTCCTGCAGAAAGGCCCCATCCAGTGAGGAGGGATGGGTCAGGGTCCAGCCTAAAGGGGTAGTATGGCCATGATCCACCACAGCCGCTGTGCTACACTGTGGGGAATTCCTCTTGCGTCCAAACCGCTCATTCTTCCACCAGCAGGGAAAAAGTGGCAGACTGGAGCTGCAATTATGGCTGCCACCACTTCCCCCAGGACTCGGTCATCTTAGGCAGCAGGCAGCTGCAGTGATGGCAGCTGCCCCTCCCCTCAGGAACTTGGTAATCTTAGTCTCTAGCTGAGTGACCTCCGAGAATCTGCACAGCTCTGTGCTTGGGACCCAAGGTCCTGGTCGCATAGGCTCACAAAGGGGATCTCCTGATTTGCGGGTTGCACAGATTCATGGAAAAAGCATGGTTTTCTGGGTAGGGGAGCACACTCACCACTTTGCTTGGCTGGGAGTGGGAGCTCCCCTTGTTACTTGCAGCTCCCAGGTGGGCCTTTGTTCCACTCTGCTTTTCCTGGCTCTCTATGGGTTGTGCCAACTGCCTATTCAGTCCCAATGAGAGAACTTGGATACCTCAGTTGCCAGTGCAGGATTCACGTGCAGTTTTCGTTCTTCTCTGGCTGTTTTCATTCTTCTGGGTGTGAGCCTCTGGCCGCAGCTATTTCCAGTCAATCATCTTGGTCCCTCCACCCAAAAATACTTTTTTATAAAGAGTTATTCATTGAAGATTGAGTAAATGGATGAATGGATGGAAGGCTAAGGATATCTTCGATTATTTAGTGATAGTTAATATGGATATAGGAACAACATAATTTTTCCAAGGCTTACATATAATAGAAAAAAATCCTTCATTTATCATGTAGTGGTGATAGAAATAAGTTACAAATGACAGTGTAATTATTAAATACAATAAACTAAGTTGTATAAAGATGTTGGCTAATCATATAATAGAGTTAGCAATTACACAGCACAAGTGTTATTATATATTTTCCTTCATCTGTGGCAATCATTCTAAGTAATCCTATTGCTCTTTTTAGGGGGGGTTCAGTTAAAACCTGAGAATGTTTATCTAGTTGTTGTAACCACTACCCATCAGTTGGACATTGAATATAAGGTGAAACCTGCCTGATATAAAGCCTCTAGTTTATATTTAATAAGGATGAGGAAAAAAGTAGTTACTAGTTCAAGGAATAGTTTTAGTTCTGTCTCATTACTGAAACCTGCAGTTCTTACACTTTTCTTCTTAACCCTGGAAGTGACTATGTAATATTGAGGTTTGCTTTTTTTCTACTTGAACCTCTATATTTGTGTCTTCTTTAATGGGATTAGTGTTTTTTCCACTGTCCCTGTAATTCAGAAAGGATTATCTTAATCCTCTTTAAAGTGAGTTTCCTCTTTCTACCTAAGATTGAACTGAAAATTGATTCTTCATTGCCTTGAAACATGACCATCAAGTTATTTACTGTGCAACATTATTAAATATCCCTTGGCAACAGCAATTCTAGATTTTAGGTTTTAATCAAAATTTTCCGACATCATATAGGCTACACATTCATTATACTGTCAATTAATTATATTGTCGATAGTAATTGCTTGTGTAATAGCAGGGCTTTTAATTTTTTGAATGTAGTGTTCAGGGTACTTTGAATAATAGATGAAGTTTGGTTCAAAGAAACAGGCTGTTGAAAACTTCACCAAACCAGACCGAGAATATAAATTGGACACACTGGATGTTCACTTTTATTCTTTTTTTTTTTTTTTTGTGACATGGAGTCTCACTCTGTCGCCAGGCTGGAGTGCAGCGGTACAATCTCAACTCACTGCAACCTCTGTCTGCCGAGTTCAAGTGATTCTCCTGCCTCAGCCTCCTGAGTAGCTGGGACTACAGGTGCACACCACCACGCCTGGCTAATTTTTTGTATTTTTAGTAGAGATGGGCTTTCACCATGTTGGATAGGATGGTCTCGATCTCTTGACCTCATGATCCACCTGCCTTGGCCTCCCAAAGTGCTTGGATTACAGGCATGAGCCACTGCATCTGGCCTTTTTATTCTTATATGAAGAAGTACAAGACAATATCATATTGGAAATATGTCATTCACTTTTTTAAAAAAAAAATTATTGGTCTGTCTGACAAGAGATAACTATGAACTTATCCTCCTTTTTTGTAGAGTAACTAAAAAGCATGATTAGGCCAAACTAGAAGGAGTGATAATGTTGTGAATAGAGGACTCTGGTAAATTCCCATATTTCCTGTGTAGGAGTCATGGTTGCTCTCGCTATGTAACAGGTCCTAGAGCTAGTCAGAAAGCCCACTGTGAAGATGAGGACAGAACAGTAAAACTAAGGGAAGAGTACAGTGAATCTCTGACTTTATAAGTTTTCTTTTTACTGCTTAGATGTCAAACATCTGAATAAAAACCGAATAATTTATCATCTCATGTAGACATAGCTGCCACTTCTCTGTGAACTCTAAAATTTATGTATTTGAAGCAAATATGATCTTTATGTATTTGAAGCAAATATTACATTTATGAAATATGATAATATGAAATTCATGTATTTGAAGCAAATATGATCTTAAAAATAGAAAACCATGTAGTTTAGTGGAAAGATGTTAATTTTGTAACCAAACAGGAAAGGATATCAATCCCGGTTTTGCCGCTTATTAGCTATAAGTCTTAGGCAAATGAACAAAAAAATTCAGCCACAGTTTCATTTTTGTGTAACAGAAATACGTATCTGTCTTGCTGTTTTCAGAATTAGAAACAATGTATATTAATGCCCATATAGGCACTTATTAGTAGTGCTTATTATCATTATTGTTTTTAATGCTATAATATTGTTATTTATCCTGTACTCTCAATGAATAACTACATTGAGTATATAGTACATTTTATTATTTATATTGCTATCACTACATGATACATGTAAGGAAAATATAATGCTGACCAAATAAAAAATTTAGATATTTTAATTACGATTTTCTTTCTTTCAGAATTACTTACTGTCATCTACCTTTCCAGAGTAAATGGCTTTATGTTGGAACAGAAAGAGGAAATACACATATTGTAAATATTGAATCTTTCATTCTTTCTGGATACGTTATCATGTGGAACAAGGCAATTGAACTGTAAGTTTGAACTTGGATATCACTTTATTGGCTTAAGTACTTCATATAGTTATGTAACATATAGGTCAAATGACAGTTAATTGATATACATCTATTACTAATTTATAATGAATTTGAGTGAAAAGTTCAGTAAAATAACTTAAAGCCATAAAAGATTTTAAAAATACATATTACAATATTTTAGGCTTTCCAAATACCATAAATAATTAAGGTTTATGTCTAAAAATTTGATGACAAAATAGTAAGGCTTACTCTGCAAGTTATACATGGAAATCTCACTTCACTATAATCAAGCTTAATATAGCCACTTTCAGTGAGAATGAATTGTGTTATGTAAAAATAATCATGATCACTGCATATGATTTTAATGCTTATAGCTTATTCTTTACTTGCCTCATTAAAATATTGTTCTGGGCTCAAATATCTTTTAGGTTATGTTATATATAGTTTTTTTGGGTATATGATTGATAGCAATTACCACTTTGGCTTTGGCACTGATATTTAAGTTTCTGTACATGTAAAATGTGAAATTCTCCAAATATCAAACTGTGGAATTTCAAGCCATCTGTATCAGACCACTTTGCATTGCTATAAAGGAATCCCTGTGACAGGATAATTTATATAGAAAAGAGGTTCAATTGGCTTATGGTTCTACAAGCTTTACAGGAAGCATGGTGCTGGCATCTGCTTAGCTTCCAGCATGACCTCAGGAAGCTTACAATCATGGCAGAAGTTAGGAGCAGGCATGTCACATAGTGAAAGCAGGAGCAACAGGAGGAGTTGGGGAGAGGTGCTACACACTTTAAAATAACAAGATCTCACAAGAATTCATTCACTACTGCAAGAACTCACTTACTATGGCAAGAACTCACTATTACAAGAAGAGCCCTAAGGGAATGGTGGTAAACCATTCAAGAGAAATCCACTTCCCATGATCAAAGTACCTCCCACTAGGCCCCACCTTCAGCATTAGGGATTACAGTTCAACATGAGCTTTGGGCAGGGACAAATATCCAAACTATATCACCATCTATTTGTAGTATATACATAAACAATTCTTCTACTATAATTATTAATCAGAAAAACAACTTTTATTTAATACATGTTTATGCTCTGTACATATTAGGTCCTTGATAAGATGTTTGACTTGAAGCTGGCTCATTTTCTGCCTCATATATAGTCTTTAAGTTACAAAATTATTCTGCAAAATTCTGATTAAAACAGCCTGTTTTTGTGAAACTTGATTCTGGAAATAAATCTTTTACCTAGTCTTAATGTTTCAATATACATGTATATTGCTTCATAAGGAAGGTTGTTACAAGTTATACTCTTGTCATGATACTCCTTTTGTATTATGTCTGAATGGATCTTTTATTAATGATAATTCTTTCTCCCTCATTAGATTAGGAACTGCTCCATTTTTTTTAATTGTTCTTTTCTTGTTCTTAATACTTGGCTTATTTCTGTGCTTTCCAAAGTAGATACTAAATGATTGATGACATTATTGAAGCAGTAGTATGATAAATTGTTACCTACACACTAATATTGACTTACAGCTTTCACTTAGGTTTTCAAGATAATTGGTTTGAG
>NW_012115044.1:8215866-8216979 GCF_000951035.1 Colobus angolensis palliatus
CAGCTTAAGGAGATTTTGGGCTGAGACGGTTTGAGTTATTTTGCTCGTTTTATTGTTCTGTGTGAATATTTCTAAAAACATTAATCCTATAAACAATTATGTTTCCCCCCAAAGTTACTTTATTAGGTATTTGGGAGGGTCCTTTTCCCCTGTAATCCTATTCCTATAAAAGCAATAAAAGGGTTGAATTTAATAGCTTTTACATAATATTGTTTCAGGATATTGATAAAAACACACAGGCTTAGATGAACAAGAGAAGATTCAGCTACAGAACTTTTAAACAAATTCAATATTAGTGAAAATATATAGATGTATCATTTATGTTCAGGTTGAATGCTGCTAAAGTAATGGAGAATAATTTATTGTCCTAAGCAAATCAAACATTTCACCACTCTTGCAGTGCTGTTCTTATATTCCTTTACGTAACAAATCCTTTTCATGGTTCAGATTACTACCTGAACTAGTGACTTATACTTTATTTTAATGTATTTATATAGTCTATAGAATTTCAAGACTAATTGAAGAGTTTTTAAAATGTATATTATAAGGGAGGCTAAAATCAGGAGAAATTAAAGAGCTGAAATAAGGCATTTTTATTTTTCATAATACACACACGATTCAGCTTTAGAATAGCATCTACTATTTTATGTATAAACGTGTTTTATAGAATTGTACATGCCTCTGAAAATGTTCTTGAAATATCTCTGAGCAATTATTAGTAAACCACATGCCATCACTTCCTGAATGTCTCTTGGTTTATTTAGACCAGATTTCCAACAATATGTTCCATAGAATTCTAACTCCACTGTGACAGATAACATTTTAAATGCCAATTTCCAATCTCTCAGAACTGTCTTTTCATTGCTGTCTACCTCTAGTGATACATTAAAAATGTATGTAATTTCCTGTTAATGTGTCAAGTGTATGGGACAGTAATAAAATATGCATTTAATTAAGAAGACTCGGGCGGGCGGAGCAAGATGGCCGAATAGGAACAGCTCCAGTCTCCAACTCCCGGCGCAAAGGACACAGAAGACCGGTGATTTCTGCATTTTGAACTGAGGTACTGGGGTCATCTCACTAGTGAGTGCCGGACAATCGGACAATCGGTGC
>NW_012115044.1:8220839-8264937 GCF_000951035.1 Colobus angolensis palliatus
CAACTTCAGCAAAGTCTCAGGATACAAAATTAATGTGCAAAAATCACAAGCATTCTTATACACCAGTAACAGACAAGCAGAGAGCCAAATCAGGAAAGAATTATCTTTAAAAAATGAGATTGTTTCTATTTTAAGTCCTTATTGAAATATTTTTCATTTAATGTTTATTTTTCAGCTTGTTTCAATTTTAATGAATTATTCTAATTGTAATCAGAGGCAATTCCCAAGAGTATGAATAGTTGTGTTTCCAAAATGTATATATTGGTTATTTGGAACCTGGGACAAATTTTTCATTTAAATAGTGGTATTTGAAGAATACCTTATAAAATAGCAGTATAGAACTAAACTACCATTAAAAAATGTTTATATGGGAAAATATATTCCAGGTGATAGCATAGAAACAGCTATTTCTGTAGGGCAACCCTAACATTTTTTTAAAAATGTAAGCTTTTTTCCACATATGATTAAGATTTGAGGGTGAAATTTATAGTCAAATCATGAAAGTAAAAGACTCATGTTTAACATCTTTCAAGCATCATTCAAGCATGTTTATTGAGCTCTATTATATGATAGATACTAGAAACAACTATGAACAGAGAAGACATAATTTCTATCCTGCTGGGACTTCCAGTTTAATGAAGGCAAAGTTAAATAAAAAGGCAATTACAATATATTGGTAATATAATATGGCAATTTCGTAAGAAGGACCTCTATTATAATATAGACATGGGATCTCAAAGTGGTATTTGTGAAGAATGCTACATCTACACTGAGATCCAAGGGGTGAGTTTCAGTAAGATGAGTAAAATACCAGGGGCAAGGACATTCCAGGCGGAAGGAACAGAATATTTAAAGGATGGAATATAAGATAATTTTCTGTTCTATGCCCAGAAATTTTAAGTACTGCAGTTTTTAGTTTGTTGGAATGGCTGGGGGATAGGATAGTAAGAGATAAAGCTGGAAGGTAATCAGGTTTTATAACATGAAAGGTCTTGTAAGCCAATTTGAGAAGTTCAGACTTTAAGACTAGTAGGGAGCTAGATTTTGAGAGTTGTAAGCAGATCTCAATCAAATCTATATTTTAGGAGTACTACCCTGAATGCAGGTATGGAGAAATAATTGGAGAGAAAGGAAGACTGTGTTCTTGGTAAAAATTATGTTGGTGGTTGTAGGAGTGGAGATAAACCAACACATTAATGAAATATTTAAAAGAGGTAATAATAATAGGGAAAATTTAAGGATGACTTCCCAGTGTTTGCCTTGAGCAACGGTGTATAATGGTGCCATTTAGTGAAAGTGCAAGAGATTGAGTAGGTTGAGAGTAAAATAATAAGTTCAATTTTAGGTCCATTGAATTATATGTGTTTATAAGACTTTTAAGTGGAGTTGGTATAAAAGAATGGTAAGAGGCAGGATATATGGATCTGAAGGTAATGAGAGATAGAATTTACAGGGTTGTGAAAACCAGATGAAAAGATGAAATTGTGCATGAAGAGTATGTAGAGAAAAGTTAGCAAACTAATAGCCATTGAACTAATTATGACTCATAGATATGTTTTGTTTTGGCCATCAGAGTATTTTAATATGCTCTGAATTATAATTTTCTAATATTTAAAAGTTGGTAGAATGGAGATAAAAATTTGGACTTTTTGGTGAAACAATCCTAGTCTAGCATTCCTGTATGGCAATAATTAACTGCAAATGAATAGTAACTTTCCTTATGTAGGTGGGTAATGTGCTATGCAGGTTGGTACAGTTCTTATTCAATCTATCTAACTCGTTTGCAATACCTGCCTCATTCCTGTAGGATTTTGAATTTGTGGCCATATATTATATGGGAATGCATGGCAGTGTAGGACAGGATACCATAGAATATCAATATTTAAGATATGGGAAGATAATGAAAAGTTCATAATGGAAACTAATATCAAGAAGGCTACTTTAGTGAATGGGAGAAAGATAACTAAATAGGGATACCTAGAAGAATTAGTGCACAATTTTTTAGGTGGCTAGTACATGACAATAATTCATTGATAATTCTATCTAAAGTAATTTTTTTGTAATTTTCAGAATCCAGCGTCCACAGATGCTTTTTTATTTTTAGGTCAGTTTCTCATGACCATAAGTTTTGCCAGGAGTGCTTTGTGGGTTTTGGAAGTTTAATGTTAGGGAACAAGCCAGAAGAAATATCCCAAAATGTTAATAGGCATTACCTCTACGCAGTGAAATAATGTGAATGCTTTTTCTTCTTCATTTTTGATGTCTTCTACGTTTGTTTAAGATAATAAATAATGTTTCTTCTAGAGTCTGAAAAAGTAACTACAAATAACAGAAGTTTAATGTTAGATTATTTTCAGAACTAGAATATTTTATGGTTTCAGGATCTAAACATAAGAGTGTTGCATGTGATCCAAGTAGTGTTTCCTAAAACAAATTTCTGTGATTTCATTAATATGATCAATGAAAAAGAATTCAGTGGACTAATAATTTTGTAAAGTACCGAAGATTTACAATGTTCATTTGCATAGTACAGGCTCTAAGAAATTCTGTAGGGGAAAAAATATTTAATTTTGTTTAATTCAGGGTTTCCCAAACTTTTAAAATATGGAACGCTACCTTATCATAGAGTACACTTTGGTAAGTGTTAGTGCAGTCAAACCAAGAGACAGAGAGGTTATGGTTTGTTGGCAATTATGAGTTCCTGGAGGATAATTTAAAGACATTAACCCTTATCAGAGGAATTTATATCTTTATAGAACACTGCATTTATGTATAAATGATATGTTACATATAAATGTGGAAATAATTAAAGAAAGCTCTGTAAACTTTTTGTGAAGCCCTGTTTAATTTCTTTTCTTCCTGCATATATTCTAAAATGCAAATAGTAACTCTGATTTCCAATTATCACATCAATCATAATACATACTATTTATTGAATGCATACTATGTTTTGCCATAGTATTAGATGTTATATGTATCTTCTAATCTGCACAATTATTCAGTAAGGTCAGTGCCAATATTTCCACTTTTAGATGAAAATATTTAGGATGAATCCACTGACAAAATTCATCAATATCCAGTGAATCTGTGTTTATTCCCCTTTGTCACTCTGAGGAGTCAGTATCAGGAGGTCCTAGAATTAATTTTTCACTTTTCTCTGATTCCAAATAGTTTCTAAGATTTAAATCTTCATTGTTTTGTATAGAATCTTTGATCATTTTCATGTGTGCTTAAGAAAGAAACTGAAACTATGTTAATACAATCATAATAAGAGTAATTTGGCACTGTTAGATCATGGAGAAAAGCTGTGGAAAGTGGAGCAATAATAAAACCCTTGTTGTATCAGGTCATATCATATTTAATCATGACATAATCATTTTCAAAGTGATGTAAGTTAAACTAGGAATTATAAAAGAAACATGCCAGATATGAGAGTAGAATAAATTTAAAGTCAGATTGATAGAACGCCCAGGTCTTTTAACAATATTCTGTTAGACTCATAATTATCTGTAATTTATTATACTAAATAACCTGATGAGTGTGGTATAACCAATGAACTAGGTTTCACTCCAATTTGTCATTTTTCTGTAAGAGGGTTATCACTAGAGTAGATTTATTTTTAAATCAAAGGTGCCATTGTACTTCAGGGGAAAATAATCAGAGGAGATTTCTTGTAAAAGGAAATCTTAAATCAGGTATGTACTTTGCAATTTAATTGAGACAGGTTTACACTTATCTTTGTAGCTGTATATTCTTTTATCTATATAAAGAAAAATTCAATTAAAAAAATTCAGAGGCGCTTATCTGACAACAAACATTTCAAATAATAAAGAACCTCATTGTTATGTGGCTCTTTGTGTTTTAACCTGATTTTTAAAAAAACATAAATAAGTAGTTTGCAGTTAGTAAATAGATATGCAGTTAGTATTGGTGAAGTAAATCAAAAACTTAAGTGAATCTGAGCTTAACCCTAGAATGCTGGGATTTTATTCCAGTGTAATCTTAATTTCTTTGTTTCAGTCTCTAGTGGTAAGGTATTTTAATGTTTGGTTTTTAATTACTGTTTTGAATTGATTTGACAGATCCACCAAGACTCATCCGGGTCCAGTTGTACATTTAAGTGATAGCCCAAGAGATGAAGGGAAAGTGAGTATTATGATATCTTTATTATTACTTTTATTTTCCTCATTCTTGAAAAAAGGTGTTTCTTACTATTATTTTATATCTAATATCTAGACCAGTTGATAGCATTTTATATTATTTAAAATGAAAATGTGTTGACTCAATGAATGAGTAAATGAATGAATGAATGAATGATTCATGCTACTGATGGTCCGAAATTAAGTCTTTAGCTTTACTGAGAGATAAAATCGGTATTTAATTCTGGCATTTTGAGGACGATAACATGTAGAACAACTTTAATTTTCAAATACTCTATGCTTGAATTTAATAATGTGAATAAAATTTGCCTTTGTTACTCAGTTTGGTAATGAAAAATGACCAATATTAAATAACATAAATTAGCCAATCTTGATTTCATTAACATGTACTAATATATAAAATGTTATCAGATTACAGAAGTAATTCTTATTCATTTTGATTATTTCATAATTTGCCTTTGATGGTGACGAAACAGTAGAAAACATGAAAATTAGATATTTTAATATAAATTAACTAATATTAATAAATTAGTATATAGGTTTGGTTCTTTATTTTTAAAGGATAGAAGCTGAATTAGCCTATCAAAAATCAAACCTGAAAGGCAAGTCCACCCACCCATGGAATAACACTGGATCCCTTCAAATTGATCCACAAGTAGAATGTAATTCCAATCAGGTGCCATCAGAGTTTATTTTTTAAGAATTCAAAAGGTGATTTTAAAATTTATTAAGAAAAGAAAATGTATACAAATAGCCAAGACATTTTTGAAAAAAAAATACAGTGTTATATTGGTACAGGGGTACACAAGAAGACCAATGTATCTAAATAGATACATCCCCAAATGGTTCAGATATTTGGGAAAATGTTATATATTTTAAAGAAGATATCTGAGGACATAATTAACTATTGAATAAATTGTGTTGGACAATTGGTTCTTCACTTTGAAAAGAATAGTAAGACCTCTGCCTCATATATACATAAAGAACCAATATTTAATAAGCATTAAAATCACAACTCAGAAAGTATTCAAAGACGCTTGTAGGATAGGGTTGTTAGTTACTGTGGAGTAGGGGCACTCTTGAGCAAAATCTAAAAACTTTAGGGCATATACTATAACAAGACTATCATAAGAGGCAACAAAGTGGGAGGTAATATTTCCTACATGTCACAAATAATGAACATGTAAAATATATAAAGAACTTGTATGAAATCCTCATCTTGTAGTAAGAAATCAGTATATAATATGTAATGACTAAATCAGAAAATAGCAATATAAACATATTCAGACATGAAAATAAGTCTACTAAAAAACATGATTTTAAGAGTTGATGTTGTTGCCTCTTACTTCTAGAGAGAAGGATTTGGCAGTGAGGAGGAAAAAGCCTCACTAGTAATTAGGGAAGTACAATATACAATTTGTCAACATCAGACTGACAAAATGTTAAACACTAAAAATATTAATTTAAAAATATCAGAGAATGGAAAAAGCACTGGGAAATAGCCATCTAAATATATGTATATATACCAGGATGACCAATTAAGCATTATCAACATTTAAAACATGTATTCATTTTTAGAATTTATTATGACCTAGAAAATATCATTCTGATATCTATACTGTTTATGTGACTAATGGTGCAAACTATTAAAATAGTCTAAATGTCTCTTAATAGAATATTAAATAAATGAATGCTGATATATTCATACTGTGGAATGCTGTGTTGATATGGAAATTTCTTTAAGACACATTTTTTTAAAAGAAAAGTTGCAGACCAGTAAGGTATAAAACCACTTGAACATTGCCTTTATATTTGTACTTATATATTCAAATGCCTAAGAAAAAAAAGCCTGAAAGAATATAGACAAATCTGGGAGGAGACTAGAGATTGGAATTGGGGAAAATGGTCAAAGATATTCTTATTTTCTTTGTGTTGTTCAAATTTTTATGAAAGAATATAATGTGGCAATTGTTTAATTACAAATTAAAAGGACTGCAAAATAAATGAATATTGGCATCAGAAAACCATAGGTTTGAGTTGTGGCTCTAGTATTTATTAGCATATAATCTTGAATAAATCACTTTACTTCTTGTATATCAGTTTTTCCATCAATAATCTTCTGTCACAGAAGTCTTTTTTTATTTTAATATATTCAGTTTTATCATTCTTTTCATGTGATTCTTGCTTTTCGTTTCTTATTCAGTAAATATTTCCCTTCAGAGAGAAAATACAATTTTATTTTTTTCTATTGGTTTTAAGATCTTGCATTTTGCAGTTAGGTTTTCATCTTCATGTAATTTATTTTATGATGGTTTGATATAGTAGAGTTTTATTTGCACATGTAAATAATTCATTTATTGTATAGTCAATCTATTTTCCATTGATTTATATATCTCACTCATATATCAAGTTCCCATATTTGGGTGGGTCTTCTGGGCTTTCCCTTTTGCTGAATTATTTATCTACTATTGTACTAATGACATACTTTATTAACTATAATAACTTACAAAATGTCTTGATATCTGGTAAGCTGGTCTCTTTTCTTTTTCTATATTATCTTGGCTATTTCTGACTCATTATTCCAGTATATGAATTTTGGAATCAGCTTATCAACCTCAGTGTGAGTCTCAACTGGGATTTTGTTTGAAATTTGAATGTATAACTTAGAGAAAATTTACATGTTTAAGATATGAGTGTTCCGTTTATAAATATGATGTGTTTACTTTGGCTTTAATTTGTTTTGCTATATAACTATAAGTTTTTTTTGTAGAAGTCTTTTATATCTTCTGCTAGCTTAATTAGATAATAAGTACCTTATAGAGTTTACTGCTCTTGTGACTTGTGACTTAATCTTCTTAAAATAAGTTTCATAATTGATTATCTTTAGATTATCAAATATTGTTGATTTTTTAATATTTTGTATTCAGCTGCATCATTGAATGTTTTGTTTTTAATAGCTGTCCTTAGATTCTCTGGAATATTCTATGTATAAAAACAGCAAATATAGACAAATTTTCTTCCTTTCTAATATTTATGGGTATACATATCTTTTTTGTTTTGTTGACTAGGACCTCAGTACAGTGTTGAGTAAAAATGGTTTTAGTGGGAACTGTCTTTTGTTTCCAGCTTCAAAAGAAATGCCTCCACGATTTCGGCATTAAGTAAAATGGTTGTTGCAGATCTTTGATTGCTTTTATGAAGTTAAAAACATTCCACCTATTTCCAATATTCTAAGAGTTTAAAATTATGAATGGTGTCAAATTTTATTGAATGCTTTCTACACGTATCAAGATTATTATTTCTTAATTTGTTAATTTGTTGAATTATGTTAATAGATTTTCTGACTTTAAACATATTTGTATTTCTGGGATAAATTCAACTTGGAAGGGGAAAGCTTCCCTTGAAAGCTGATTGGTGAAGTTCAAGAAGGAACAAACTGCTAAAGTTAAGATTCCTACAAAATCAAGATAATATGGTTGGGCGCTGTGGCTCACACCTGTAATCCCAGCACTTTGGGAGGCTGAGGTGGGTGGATCACCTGAGGTCAGGAGTTCAAGACCAGCCTGACCAACATGGTGAAACCCTGTCTCTCCCAAAAACACACAAAAAATTAGCCGGGCATGGTGACATGCGCCTGTAGTCCCAGGTACTTGGGAAGCTGAGGCAGGAGATTGCTTGAACCCAGGAGGCAGAGGTTGTAGTGAGCTGAGATTGTGCCACTGCATTCCAGCCAGAGCAACAGAGCAAGACTCCATCTAAAAAAAAGAAAAGAAAAAATCAAGATAATATCATAGAATCAGAAAGTAGGCCATCTTTCCCCCAATATATCATTTATAAAGAAACTGTACATTGGTCTATCAAATACAAAAGGGTACTCTTGAGCTGAGAGATGCTTGTATTGATTTGATACAGTATTGAGTGAATCTGCTTGAATTCTCTCAGCTTCTCTTGTCTCCCAAACAAGGGCTGCTTGCTTCACTTCAGGTTTGGCAGAATTAATTGACTTCATGCAGTATTGCTTCCTGAAGTTGACGAGCTATTCCCAGGTCTCTGGCTACTTTCATTAATTCTGGATTCAGAAGGTGTGCTACAACATAAGGCATTCAATCTGGCTTCCCTAACACATGCCAAAGGGGTCAAATGATACAATTCTGAAGAGAGGGGATGTTAACCTCCATGGAGAAAATCTTGACCAATGTTAGACAAGAGACAAGTAATAAATTCTTCCTCTCTTCCTCCTTATTATTTGACTAATTTGAGTCATAGTTTTCTCACATAAACTTTTGGAGATTTCTTGCAAGACCATGCTAGTACACCTGTTAAATGACCGGTGATGTCGCTTCCACTTCTCCCCATGAAATAGTGATTAGTGTGATAATGAATCATCTTTCTTTTATTATTACAACCCTGACATTGCACTCCTCCCTTAATACTAGGACTAAACCCTGCCTCAGGATTTTTTGTACACAATCCTTGTTAAGATAACAGTTACTACAATTATTCTAGATAAGGGACTGGAAACTATAGCTATGAACCAAATCTGGCATGCTGCCTGTTTTCTCAAAATGTTTTATTGAACACAGCCATGGCTCATTCATTAACATATGTCTGTGGCTGCTTTCTTGCTATAAGAGTAAAGCTGAGCAGTTGGGCCTGCAAAGCCTAAAATGTTCACTATCTGGCCTTTACATAAAAAGTTTGCTGACTCCTGTTCTAGTTTGTAAACCCTCAGTATTGGACTTTTGAAGTTAGGTTGTCTCCTGTCTAAAATCAGCAAACCTGTTGAAGGTGCCAGGTGAAGTGAATTAAACTCTTCCATGCAGTGACATCACAGTTACTTTAAAAATGTTCTTCTGTGAGTAGGGACTAATCTTTCTCTGCTAGAAAGATAAGACAAAGGGAGATCAAGGAGTCATGGTGTTTAATTGATATGGGGTAATGATAATTACATAATGATGATGAAGTAAAATAACTTCCTTGGAGGGCACTTGTATTAGTTTCCCATTGCCAAAAGAAATTATCATAAATTCAATAGCTTAAAAACAAAACAATTTATTATCTTTCAGTTCTGTAGGCCAGAAGTTCAACACAGGTCTCACTGGACAAAAATAAAAGTATCAGCAGGGTTGCATTCCTTTTTAGTAATTCTAGAAGATAATCTGATTTCTTGCCTTTTTCAGAGGCTGCATACATTCCTTGGCTTGTAGCCCCTTTGTCTATCTTCAAATCCAACAACATAGTATCTCTCTGACTCTTCTTCCACAGTTGTGTCTCTTTCTCACCACAACCGGGAAACGTTCTTCACTTTTATAAAGTCTTTTTTGTTGTTGTTGTTATGTAAGGAACATATTGACAGATTCCAAGGATGAGAGTGTGGGTGTCTTTGGAAGTCCTTTATTCCTGCATCATCTCAGAACACTTAATTACTGATTTACCAAATCCCAGAAGTCCTCTAAGGTAGATTTAAAGGAACTCTTACCTTATGTAGCTCTAGGGAAGACTGTGCTAAAAATAGGCCCAGGAGCTGCTTATAAGGAGACCAAATACATAACTTTGATAGGTACCATTTGTTAAAGTCAGAGCCCTGATAAGGAAAGAGTATGACCTTTGTATATTAGTTTCCTATGGCTGCAATAACATATTACCACAAAGTGGGTGACTTAAAATAAATAAGCTTATTTTTTCCTAGTTCCAACAAGCAGAAGTCTAAAACTAAGGTATCAGTCAGGCCATGCTCCCTCTGAAGACTCTAGGGGAGAACTCTTCCTTGCCTTTTCCAGCTTAGGTGGCTCCTGATGTTCCTTGACTTGTGGCAGTATAACACCAATCTCTGACTTCATTTTCCATTTTCACATGGTCTTCTCTATGTCTTCTCCTCTTTTTTATAACAACAGCAGTCATTGGATTTAGGGTGGGCCTAGGATGGGATTTAGGGCCTACCCTAAATCCAGAATGATTTCTTCTTGAAATCCTTAACTAATTATATCTGTGAAGATTTTATTTCCAAATAAAGTCACATTCTGAGGTTCTGGGTGCACTTGAATTTTTGAGGGCACTATTCAACCATTAACCTGGAATGGAGAAATTTGTGTAGATAAGCCTGAGAATATTGCAAACCCCAGCAACCCCCAATTTCCTCAAACCCTTCTGGTCAGCAGAAGTATCTCTTTCACCATTTCTGAAGGAGAGCAGTTTCCCTTTTCTGGGTGACTGTGTAATGACTTCACCTAAAATAATTTCCTTGTATGATGATGTTTTTCCCCACAAGACCACCTCCAATATCATTACATCCAGGCAAACAACCAGAATCAGATCTCAGATCTCAGCACAGCCTAACACAGATGCATAAATCTTCCTCCAGGAATAAATAAACTATACTTGAAAGAATTAGAATACCTACCAAAGGAATTGAGGATATGACTAATATGGTCATTCACCAATGAAATGTGTTTAGAGTGGTTTTTAAGGACTTGAACTTGGGGGCTGCATAGAGGAGAATTTATTTTTATGGGGGCACTTATGATTTTGGATTTAGTGCTTTGGCAGGGACACTTGGATATGGTCCTAGTAGTAATTTGCTGGGATGGCCCCTTGAAGCCTAGACTAAAAAAAAAGGCATATAGTAAATAGAGATGTCAGAGTCTTTTGGTATAGTATTAAAGAAGGTATCATGGGGATGATAATGTTAAAATGAATGTATTATGTTTGTTCTGGCAACTCACCTTTTGACTGTGTTCCCTTGGAGGCTTCTGAGGAGACTGTCTTCACTTAACCTAATAAGAAATGCCCTAGAAAGGCAAATATTAACATATTTGAGAAGCTTGGTAGTAGTTGTCATTTTTAAGGCCCTTGTTGATTGACAGCAGGAGTAGATGGAAGAGAGCCAGGTTCCGTAATATTCATGGATTGTAGAGGCCAGGTTGCAAAATTTAACCATCTGGCAATATGGGCTTAATTACCATAATAAGCAGCAAGGCTGGAGTGGCAATGCAGGAGTCTATGGTAATGGCTAATATATCATGACGTTTCTAGGAGCAAAATAAGGTGGGAAGTTGACTGGGATGTTGTTTGCCTTGCGTGATCAGAAAAAAATTAAGAGCAGTTTAATTTTTGACAATCACCATCAAAATGGAAAATCACAGTATCTCATCAGGTTTTCAAATATAAGTCAGTTTGCAGATTCAGAATCTATTGATTAAAAAAGGAGCTAGTTGTCCCTGAAAAAGAATCCTGAAATGCTATAATAAGTACATATAGTAATTATAGAAGCATCTGTGATCATTTGCAGGAATAACTGTTTAGTTTTCAGGACTGTTAGATATAGGGTCAGAGCAGACATTAATACTGGGAAATTAAAAAAAGCAATTATGGTCCTCCAGTTGGAGGCTAGACATATGGAATTAAATAACTAGTTGATAGATGGAGTTCTAGCCCAGTCTAATCTCACAGTAGATTTAGTGGGTAGGCAGACATACCCAGTTATTTTATCCAAATGTATAATTTGGATAGATATTCTTAGTATCTGGAATAATACCCATATTGGTTTGCTTACACTATAGAGGCACATAGTAGGAAAGGAAAATGGAATCTCCTGAAACTGTCTTCCTCTGCCAATATTGTAATGAGAAGCAATACAGCATCTCTGAAGGAATTGCAGAGATTAGCACAATTAGACTTGAATGATGTAATGGTAGTGGTCACCAATACATTATTGTTGAGTTCCATTGTGTAGGTTTTGCAAAAAAACAAAATCGATTGAGGTTGGTAATAGTACATCACTATAAAAATAACCAGCTGACAGTCCCAATCACAGCTGCTTAGCTGTTGATATTTTCGTGGGTGTAGATCAACACAACCTATGGTACCTAATATGCAGTTATATATCTAGTGAAATCTTTTTTTCACATGGATGTGGGATGGACCCCATATTCATCAACAGAGGAAAATGAAAGAAAGGACCGCAGTATAAATTCGGAATCTTTCTCCAGGACTATTTTATTTTTCCTGCTCTCGGTCTTAATATAATCCTCAGGAATCTTGATTGTCTGGACATTCTTTAGAGAGTATACTAGTTCACTTTTTGCCTATGTAATGCTAACTGGATCTGGTGAGCAGACCTGGCGAGTACCTTTATAACTCATAAGATTCATGTTTCAGTGGGTGGGGAGAAAATAGCACAAAGATCCAGGGGCCTGGCTCTTTTCATACCAGATATGAAGATTTTGAGTCTTAGTGTCTGGGGCATACAGAGCATCTCCTCTAAATTAAAGCATAAGCAATTTTACTTCTCCTAAGAAAATATCACATCACTTGATGGGGCTTTTGGATTTGAATAATTGTTTATAATGTCCTTGAAATTACTGAACCAACTAATTTTTATATCACCCAAAAGTCTGCCAGTTTTGAGTGAAACCCTAGAGAAAAAGCTGGTAGTGTTTGTCTCCTAAGTCAAAGATGCTTTGCAAGCTACTCTACCACTTGGGATGCATGATTTTATAGATCTGATAGAGCTTAATGCATCTGGTGGATAAAATGTTCTATTGGAAAGCCCTCTAGAGAAGTCATAGCAGTTACTATCCATTTTCAGAGCAACTCCTGACATGCTCCTGGGCCCTTGTAGAGATTGAACCATGGAACACCGAATGACTATGTAACCTGTGCTGTCCCTCATGAGTTACATCTTATATTCACTGAGTCATAAAATTGGGTGGGAGACATGGTATATTTAGGATATTAGCCTTGAGCTTTCAAAAGTTATTAGTGAATTAGATGTACATGGACCCCAGAATTCCATCTGTTGCAAAAATGCCTCCCTCTCAACTTACTTATATAATCTCATGGGATTGGCGGGAAACACCTAAAACCAATTGACAGAGGAGGAAAGAAGTTATGCCTGCCTCATAGACAAGTCAGAGGATTGGTTGGCATTAGCTGGTTACAGACTGCTGCTCAATTACATCTCTACTAAGGGCTAACTCTGAATGACACTGGTAAAGAAAATCATCAGTATGGGCAGAGTCAATAGCGGTATACTGTATTATGCATTTCATGTGAATAATGACACAATACCTTAAAATTCAGAAAAATTTTCTTCCACTTGAAAATGTTAAAACTCTTCATTAAACAATTATTAGATCAAGTAGAAAATACAAATAAAAATAGGTGAACATATAAACATCAAAAATTGTGATATATATATCAGAATCTATGGAATATAATGAAAATAATTATCAAAAAGAGTTTGTAGCCTTTAAATCATATATCAGTAGAATTATAAATTAAAATACATAAATCTAATATGAAACACGGAAAGCTAGAAAAAAGATCAAGAAAACAAAGCAAAAGGAAGCATAACAGACATAAAGAGATAAGAGCAGAACTTCATTTAGTTCTGATTTTAAGTTATGTTATAAATTAATCAACATGCTAGTTCTTTGAATAGAACATAAACAAAATATGCAAACCAACATTCAACCTAATCAAGAAAAATAGGGGGAAAACAAAGTTACACAGAATAATACATGAAACAAGAGAAAATCATACTGAAACTAAGGACATTTTAAAACTTTCGAGTTAAATTATTTTACACAGCTCTAAGCAAGTAGATATAAAAGCCTAGGTAAAATGGGTAATTCCAAAGGAAAATTGTTAACAGTGATATGAAGACAGAAATTTAAGAAAATGAGAAAGTTATTAAATTAGTACTCCTACCCAAAAGTACAAGGCACAGATGACTTTATAATGAAATTTTACTAATTTTTCAAATATTAGATAATACCAATGCTATATAGACTGTTCTTAAAAAGGGATTGCCAAACTATGGCCAGTGGGACAAATATGGCCTGCCTGTTATTATTTTAAATAAAGCTTTATTGGAGATTGTGTAGTCTGCAGAGCCTAAAATATTTACTATTTGGCCTAGTACAGAAAAAGTGTACCAACCCCTGTTCTGAGTATAGTTTCAAAAAATAAAAAAATTCAAATTGTTTTTATGGAACAATTATAAGAGTAATAACTAAACCTAATAAAAGTTGCATAAAAGGAAAACTGGATTTATTGGATATATTAATATCAATAGAAAAGGAGTGACATCAGCAAAGTGGCAGAATAGGAAGGGCTTTCATTCTCACAAACACACAGACTCAGCTACAATTCACACATAAATTCCCTTTGTGAGAAATGACAAAGTAATTGAAAAGTTTCTGAACCCCAGGAGAATATGAAACCAGATTCATTAATACCAGTGAGGAGATTCAGGACACCTTCTTAGCAGAAACCTTGCTCCTGGTGCAGTGCCATATGATCAAGGAGAGATTTCCTGGGTTGCAGCTTCGCCCAAGAGAGTTAAGAACTTTGTTCATATGTTCAGTACCTCAATTTTTCCAAAGGGGCTCCCCAGAGAATTGACTTCTGTCTTGCCAGTCTTGGAGCACTGATAACTCTGAAATAGCTTAGCTGCCTAGACAAGAACGGAGGCAGCAAATTGCGCGGATAAGCACTTTTGACCCTCCGTGCCCTGCTGCTCAGCACGGAGGACAGATGAAAAATACCCACTCTCAGCTTACCCCTTAGGTTGAAAAGAGTGGATCTGTGCATCCAGTGCCCCAGCTTCTTTGGAGGTGCCAAAAAAACTAGCACAAATCTTACCAGTCCTGAAGCTCTGATAGGTCTGGAACATCTAGCTGCCTGGGGAGAACCAAAGTGGTGGCTTGAGCTGGTAGATGCCATAGCTACCCCATTGGAGTCAGCACAGAGTGAGAAGATAAAGACCACAGATGCCTGTATCTCCATGGGAAAGGAAAGAGTAGATAGAAGTCCTCAGAATCTGTGTCTAGGCCAATTGGTGGGGAACTTCTCTATGAGGACATTTCAGGAAGACTGAGAGAGATGCCTGCTTTGTCTAATGTGCAGAAAGCAACATAGAGAGTCAAGGGAAATGAAGAATCAGGCAAAAAATGTTTAAACAAAGAATAAGATAATGGAAACCAACCATAATGAAATAGGTTTATATGACTTACCTGATAGAGAATTAAAATAACTCTCATAAAGAGACTCTCTGAGATCAAGAATGCAATTCATGAACAAAACTAGAATTTTCAGCAAAGAAAAAATATTTAAAAATACTAAACAGAAGGCATGGAGCTGAAGAACACAATAATAGAACTGAAAAAAAAAAATCACTAGAGGGGTCAACAGCAGACTACATAAAGTAGAAGAAAGGATCAGTGAACCCAAAGACAGGTAACTAGAAATAATTCAGTCAGCAAAAGGAAAAAAGAATGAAGAACAGGGAAGAAGACTTATGGGACTTATGGGGTATAATTAAAGTGGGCCACTATGTGTATTATAGAAGATCCGTAATGAGAAGCAGCATATCAAGGACCAGAAGGCTTATTTACACAAATGATGAGAGCTAGGCATGGTCGCCTATGCCTGTATGCCCAGCACTTTGAGAGGCTGATGTGAGAGGATTGCTTGAGTCCAAGAGTTTGAGACCAGCCTGGACAACATGGCAAGACCCTGATTTTATGAAAAAGAAAAAAGATTTAATGATTGAAAGCCTCCCATATCTGGAGAATGAAGTAGATATCCAAACCCAGGAAGCCCAAAGGACACCAAATAAAATGAACCCAAAGAAATCTACATTCAGATATGTTATTATCAGATTGTCAGAAGTCAAGGACAAAGAACGGATTTTAAAAGCAGCAAGAAAAAGTGGATTGTCACATGCAAGGGAATCTTTATAAGATTATCCACAGAGTTTTCAGCAGAAATATTGCAGAACAGAAAGGAGTGGTATAATATATTCACAGGCTAAAAGAAAAAAAATACTGTCCATCAAGAATAGTATACGTAGCAAAACTGTCCTTCAAAAATGTAAGAGAGATAAAACCTTTCCCAGACAATCAAAAGCTGAGGAAGTTTACCACCACTAGATCTGACTCGCAAGAAATGCTAAAGAGTTCTTCAAAAACAAAACGGAAGCAAGATGGCTGTTGTATTAGTCCATTCTCACACTGCTAGAAAGACACTATCTGAGACTGGATAATTTATAAACAAAAGAGGTTTAGTTGACTCACAGTTCCACATGGCTGGGGAGGCCTTAGGAAACTTACAATCATGGCACAAGGCAAAGAGGAAGCAAGGCATGTCTTACATGGCAACAGGTGAGAAAGCGAGCAAAGGGGAAATGCCACACTTTAAAACCATCAGATCTCATGAGAACTCCCACATTATCAAGAGAACAGCAAGGAATTACTGACCCCATGATCCAGTCGCCTCCCACCAGTTCCCACCCTTGACACATGGTGATTACAATTTGAGATGAGATTTGGGTGGGGACACAGAGCCAAACTATATCAGCTTTCTTAGTCCATTTTCTGTTGATTGTAATAGAATGCTTAAAACTGAGAAATTCATAAAGAAAATGAATTTATTTATTACATTTATGAATGCTGGGAAGTCTGAGGTCTAGGGAAGGCATTGGTGAGAACTTTCTTGCTGATAGGACTCTGTGGTGTCCTGAGAGGCTGCAGGGCATCACAAGGTGAGGGAGCAGAGTGTGCTAATATTCTAGCTCAGGTCTTTCTTCTCTTACACAGCCACTAGTTCCCCTCCCATGATGCTTCATTAATTCATTAACCCATTAATTCATTCATTAGGGCAGATCTTTCATGATTGAGTTACCTCTTACAGGCCCCACTTGTCAATACTGCTGCATTGGAGATTAAATTTCAATATGAGTTCTTTTTTTTTTTTTTTTTGAGACAGAGTCTTGCTCTGTTGCCCAGGCTGGAGTGCAGTGGCGTAATCTTGGCTCACTGCAAGCTCTGCCTCCTGGATTCACGCCATTCTCCTGCCTCAGCCTCCTGAGTGGCTGGAACTATAGGCACCCGCCACCACACTCAGCTATTTTTTTTGTATTTTTAGTAGAGATGGGGTTTCACCATGTTAGGCAGGATGATCTCGATCTCCTGACCTCGTGATCCACCCGCCTCTCAGTATGAGTTCTTGAGGAGACATTCAAACCATAGCAATGGTGAAGTAAGACTCTTCAGTGAGAGTCACCCCATACAACTCACCATAATGTAGAATCAGTGGGAGTGCTAAGCTTGTTTTCCTGCAACTATACAGTCCCATCTGGGGGTGATGGCTTATCAGGAATTAGATTAGTGACAGATCATCAGGAATTAGATTCTCATAAGGAGCATGCAACCTAGATCCCTTGCATGTGTACTTTACAATAGGGTTCGCACTCCTATGAAAATCTAATACTGCAGCTGATCTGACAGGAGGTGGAGCTCTGGTGGTAATGCCAGTGACAGAGATCAGCTGTAAATACAGATGACTCTTCATTTGCTCATCTGCTATTCATCTCCTGCTGTGTGGTCTTGTTCCTAACAGGCCACAGACTGGTACTGTGGCCAGGGTTTGGAGAGCCCTGCTCTAGACCACCCTGGTGTCATGAAAATCCACAACAGCATGCAATAGGCTCAAGTTCCAGTCTGCATTACCACTGGTTAACTACAGTGGCCTTAAGCTCCCAGTAATCCTCAGTGGCAGGCAGGCTATAGCTACTGAAGGCCTTAGCATGTCCAGGTGCCAGACAGAAACCCGTGGCTGTGGTGGAACGAACTTGGATTCTGGCCTGCATCACCACTGGCCAACTACAGTGCCCTTAGGCCCTGAATAAACCTCAGTGGCAGGCAGGTTATAGCTGCTGCGGGCCTTAGGCATGGCCTGGTGCCATGCTCATCTTAGTAGCAGTGGACTTTGGGTATAAGTTCAGCAGCTGAAGGATAACTCATGCCTCCCTTTTTCCAACACCAGGCAGCACAGCACACAGAGAGAAATCATTCACTTGGTGAAGGAAAGGAAGTATAAGCATAGAGTTTTGCTGTAGAACCCAGTATAGTGCCCAGCACAGTAAAACTCAACATCTGGCACATCCCTCCACACCACAGCTCCTGACACTGGACTGATATGCACAGGCGGAGCCTCTAGACCTGCCCTGGTATCAATTAGGAACCCATGGACCCCAGCAAAGCAGACTCAGGACCCAACCCACATCACTTCTTGCCT
Source organism: Colobus angolensis palliatus (assembly GCF_000951035.1). NCBI lineage: Eukaryota > Metazoa > Chordata > Mammalia > Primates > Cercopithecidae > Colobus > Colobus angolensis. Next base: position 8,239,082 of record NW_012115044.1, read on the forward strand.
ACTGTAGCAGCCTTGAGACCTGAATAAACCTTAGTTGCAGTGCTTAATATCACTAATCATTAGGGAGATCCAAATCAAAACCACGATAAGATACCATCTCACACCAGTGAGAATGGCTATTACTACAATTTTTATTAAACAACAGATGCCAGCAGGGTTGGAGAGAATAAGGAACACTGGTACACTGCTGGTGGGAATGTAAATTAGTTAAGCCATTGTGGAAGGCAATCTAGAGGTTTTCCAAAGAACTGAAAGCAGAGCTACCATTTGATCCAGCAGTCTCATTGCTGGGTATATAGCCAAAAAATATAAATTATTCTACCATAAAGACACATGCATGTGTATGTTCATTGCAGTACTATTCACAATAGCAAAGACACGGAATCAGCCTAACTGCCCATCAGTGGTGGACTGGATGAAGAAAATGTGCTACATATACACCATGGAATACTACACAGCTATTTTAAAAAATGAGGTCATGGCCTTTGCAGCACATGGAGGAAGCTGGAGGCCATTATCCTAACCGAATTAACACAGAAACAGAAAACCAAATACTCCATGTGCTCCTTATAAGTGGGAGCTAAACATTGTGTACACACAGACACAAAGAAGGGAACAGTAGACACTGGTACCTGTTTTAGGGTGGAAGGTGGGAGGAGGGTGAAGATTGAAAAACTACGTATCAAGTATTATGCTAATTACCTGGGTGACAAAACTATTTGTACACCAAACCCCTATAACATGCAATTTCCCCATGTACGTACCAAACCTGCACACATACCCTTTAAACCTAAAATAAAAGTTGAAAAGAATAAAAAAGTGTTGGTTTTTTTGAAAATATAAACAAAATTGGCAAACTTTTAGCTAGACTAAGAAAAAAGAATGAAGACCAAATAAATAAAATCAGAGATGAAAAAAGTTACATCTGATACCACAGAAATACAAAGGATTGGCAGACTGTTATGAACAATTTTATGCTAACAGATTGGAAAGCCTAGAAGAAATAGATAAATACCTGGATACCAAAATGAGGTAAGGACACAATAAAAAAGAAAACTACAGGCAAATATTCCTGATGAACATAGATGGAAAATGTTTAACAAAATACTCAACTGAATTCAACAGCACATTAAAAAGATCATTCATTATGACCAAGTGAGATTTATTGCAGGAATACAAAGATGGTTCAACATATTCGAATCAATAAACATAATACATCATATTAACAGAATGAAGGACAGAAACCATATGGTCATTTTAATACATGGAGAAAAGGCATATGACAAAAATCAACATTCCTTTATGATTAAAATTTTCAGTAAATTAGATAGAAGGATTGTACCTCATCACAATAAGGGCCACAATTGACAGACCTACAACTAACATCATACTGAATGGAAAAAAGTTAAAAACTTTTTTTCTGACATCCGGAACAAGGTAAGGATGTCCACTCTTGCCAGTCCTATACAACATAGTTAGGACTGGAAGTCCTAACCAGAGCAACTAGGCAAGTGAAAGAAATATAAGGCATCCAAATTTGATAGGAGGAAGTTAAGTTGTCCCTTTTTGCTGATGACGTGATTTTATACATAGAAATCCCTAAATACTCCACTAAAAGACTTTTAGAATTTATAAATGAGTTAGGTTGCAGGTTATAAAACCAACATTCAAAAGTTAGTAGTATATGTATATGCTAATAGTAAATTATCTGTGAAAGAAATAAACAATTCTATTTACCATATCCATTAAAAAAACTGGAAATAAATTTAACTAAGGAGCTGAAAGGTGTCTACAATGGAAATTATAAAACATTGATAAGAGAGGTTGAAGAAGACACATAAATGGAAGCTATCCCATATTCATGGATTAGGAGGATTAATATAGTATATTTACCACTCAATGTGATCTATAGATTCAATACACTTTCTATCAAAATACCAATACCATTCTTCACAGAAATAGAAAAAACATCACAAAGTTTGTAAAGAACTATAAGAGACTCTAAGTAACCAAAGCAGTCTTGACCAAAAAGAACATAGCTGGAGGCATCACATTACCTGACTTCAAAGTACACCACAATGCTATAGTAACCAAAACAGCATGGTGCTGGCATAAAAACAGACACATAAGCTGATGGAACATATTAGAGAGCCCAACATAAAAATCCACACATTTACAGCCAATTGATTTTTGAATGTGCCAAAAACATGCAATAAAGAAAGGAAAGTATCCTTAATAAATAATATTGGGAAAACTGTATATGCACATGTGGAAGAATGACATGAGACACTCATTTCTCACTGTATTAAAAAATTGAAATAGATTAAATAATTAAGTGTAATTCCTCAAACTTCTATGAACCTACTCGAAGAAAACACAGGGGAAATGCTTCATGACATGGGTATGGGCAAGGAGTTTCTGGAATAAGAACTCAAGAGCACAGGCAACAAAATTGAAGTAGACAAATGGGATTATATCAAACACAAAATGTTTGCATAGCAAAGGAAACAACAGAGTGGAAAGACAATCTACAAGTGAAATGTTAGTTATAGAAAAATAAATGTGTTCTTACTCATACTGGAGGGCTAAACAAAAATTGAGCTTGTAGAATTAAAGTAGTATTGTGGTTATTAGAAATTAGGAACAGTAGATGGCAAGGGGAAGAAAGGGAGAAGTTGGTTAATGGATACAAAATTACAGCTATGTGGAAGGAATGAGTTTTAGCATTCTGTAGCGCTATAGGTTGAATATGATTAAAAATTATTTAGTGTATGTTTATAAAAGTTCAAAAAGAAGATTTTGAATGTTCATAACACAAATAAATGATGAATATTCAAGGTGATGGATATGCTAATTATTGTGATTTGGTCATTACACATTGTTTAAATGTAAAAAAACTCTCATAAACATGTACAATTTTTATATGTCAACTAAAAAGAAAAACAATGACACATGTTGAATTTTAAAAATCCCTATGAGAGGGGTACTATTTCACATGAAACAATTATGGCAGAATATGAATTAACTTACCCAAGATCATGTTGCTGGTAATTATCAGAATTAGTGTTCAAACCTAGACTGTATCGCAGAGTCAATGCTCTTAACAATCACACTATAAGAACAGATATAATAAATATTTACTTACCTGGAGGATATAAATTCTATTTTTATTCCAAGTTCTGAATCAAAATGATAATTCAAAGGCAATGAGAACATTAACCTCATCACCATCAATTAGGCTCAAAAGAAAATGGTACATATTCTATTGCAGCCAGTCAGGATTAATTCTCAAATTTATGAAACTTGAAGAGGGAGGACAATGCAAAGGAAACCGTACTTAGTAGCAGAACAGTTATTACTACAAGCAGACTTCAAAGTATTTTAAACAAACCATCACTTATGCTGAAAGTGACAATAAAAGACTTTGGAAAAAAAGACCACCTACAGAATGAGAGAAAATACTTGTCAACCATACATTCAAGAATATAAGGGACTCAAACAACTCACCATAAAAAACCAAACAACCCAATTGAAAAATGGACAAAATATTTAAATAGACATTTTTCAAAAGAAGACATATTATAAATGGCCAATGAGTATATGGTGAAATGCTCAGCATCACTCATCATCAGGGAAATGCAAATCAAAACCACAGTGAGCTATCACCTCACCCCATTTAGAACTGCCATTATCAAAAAGACAAAAGATAATAAGTACTGGTGAAGATATGAAGAGAAGGTAATGAAAATTAGTACAACCATTTTAGAAAATAGTATGGAGATTGCTCAAATTAAAAATAGAACTACCATATGATCCAGCAATACAACTACTGAGTATATAACTAAATGAATTGCGGTCAATATATCCAAGAGATATCTGCATTCCCATGTTCATCACATTATTCACAATGGCCAAGATATGGAATCAATGTAATTATCCATCATTGGATAAATAGATAAAGAAAATATGATATATATTCACAATGGAATGCTATTTAGCCATATAAAATAATAAAATCTTCTCATTTGAGACAACATGGATGAATCTGGAGGACACTACGTTAAGGGAAATAAGCCAGAAACAGAAAGACAAATTCCATATCATCTCACTCATATGTGAAATTTTTAAAAATCGATTACAATGAAGTAGAGAGAGGAAAGGTACTTACCAGCAGCTGAGGTGGTTAATGAGGAGGAATGGATGAGGACATGTTGGTCAAAGGATAACATAATTACAGTTATGTAGCAGGAATAAATTTTAAGAGCTCTAATGTATTACAAGGTGATTATAATTAATTATATATTATACTGTTGAAAAATGTAGAGAGTAGATGTTATGTGATCTTATCACAAAATGATAACTATATGAGGTAATGTTTTTGTTAACTATAACAAGTTTAACCATTCCACAATGTATATATATTTCAAAATACTGTGTTATATGTGATAAAAACATACAATGTTATCTGTCAATATAAAAGAGATAAATTTTTTAAAGACTGAAAAAATACCGAAATTGAAAGAAAAGGATGTTAAACAGCAATGCAATAGCAGAAGGAAGTGTGAAACTTAGGCCAGGCATGGTAGCTCACGCCTGTAATCCCAGCACTTTGGGAGGCCAAGCCGGGCAGATCACTTGAGGTTGGGAGTTCAAGACTAGCCTGACCAACATGGAGAAACCCCATCTCTACTAAAAATACAAAATTAGCTGGGCATGGTGGCCCATGCCTGTAATCCCAGCTACTTGGGAGGCTGAGGCAGGAGAATTGCTTCAACCCTGGAGGCAGAGGTTGCAGTGAACTGAGATCGTGCCATTGCACACCAGCTTGGGCAACAAGAGTGAAACTCTGTCTCAAAAAAAAAAAGTGTAAAACTTATTGATAAGGGTAAATATACAAACAAATTCAGAATACTGTAGCATAATGATGATGGGTACATCACTTAATTCTATTAGGATGGTGCAAAAGTAATTGCAGTAAAGTAATTCAAAGGACACAACTATTAAAAATAGCTATAACTGAAAATTATGTTAGAAGATATACAATATAAGTAGATGAAAATTGTGACAACAATACTATAAAGTATGTGTCAGGGGAAGATAAGTTTACGTGTAGAGATTTGGTATGCTATTGAACTTAAGGTATTATCAGCTTAAAATAGAGCATTAGATTTTATGTAAGTCCTAAGGTAACCACATACACAAAGAATGCCTGAGAAGTTACACAAAATAAAAAGATATCAAAGCATATCAATAAAAAAACATAAAGGAAGACAGCAAGAGAGGAAAAGACAGACAAAAGAATTATAAGGCAAACAGAAAACAACTAATGAAATGGCAACTCATTCCCTGTCGATAATTATTTTAAATTTTAATGAATTGATCTCCCCAGTCAAAAGACACAAAGTATCTGAATTGATTTAGAAAAATAAAAAATAAAAAACAAGACCCAACCATATGCTGACTACAGTAAACTCCCTTTCCATTTAAGGATATATAAAGACTGAAAAAGATGTTTCATGCAAATGATAATTTATGCAAATAGTAAACAAAAGTGAGGAGGGATGGCTATTATTATAGGAGACATCATAGACCAAGTCAAAAAATATCATGAGACGAAGAAGGACAATGAAAAGGTCTATCCACCAAGAAGAAAATAATGATTATAAATATATACACATCTGATATCAGAGCAGGTAAATATATAAGGCAAATATTGTCAGAACTGAAGGGAGAAATAGAGAGCAATACAATCACAGTAAGAGGCTTCAGTACTCTGCTTTCAATAATAGACAGATTATCCAGATATATTAAAAGGAATCAGAGGGCTTCAATAACACCATAGACCAAATGGACTTAACATATATACAGAACTTTCCACCCAACAGGATTAAGATATACATTTTTCTCAAGCACAAATGTAATATTCTCCAGAATAGTTAACATGTTAGGCCATGAAACAAGCCTTAATACATTTAAGAAGATTGAAATGATACCAAGTATCCTTTCTGACCACAATGTGATAAAACTAGAAATCAATAGTGGAAAAAAACTCCAAAATGTACAAATATATAGAAATTAAGCAATACATCCCTAAACAACCATTGCCTCAATAAGAAATCAAAAAAGAAATTAGAAAATGCCTTGAGACAAACAAAAATGAAAACACACTCTACCAAAAATTATGGGATGCAGAAAAAGCAGTAGTAAGAGGGAAGTTCTAGCAATAAATGCTTACATTAAAAAATAAGAAAGACCTACAAACATACAACTTTACCTCAAGGAACTAGAAAAGGAAGAGCAAACTAAGCACAAATATAGAAGAAATAAGAAAATAAAGATTAGAGCAGAAATAAATGAAAAAGATAAAAAAGAAAATCAATGAAACAGTTATTATTTGAAAAGATGAACAAAATTGACAAACTCAGCTACACTAAGTAAAAAATATTTAAAACTCAAATAAATAAAATTAGAAATGAAAGGAGAGATTTACAACTGATGCCACAGAAATAAGGATCATAAGAGACTAATAAGAACAGTTATATACCAACAAACTGTATAATCTAGAAGGACTGAGTAAAGTTTTAGAAACATAAAACCTGCCAAGACAAACCATGAAGAAATAGAAAGTCTAAGAACTAGATAGAGATTGAATCAGTAATGAAAAACCTTTTAATGAAGAAAAGCTCAGGATGGCTTCACTAGTGAATTCTACCAAAAATTTGAAGAATTAACATCGATCCTCAAATTAAAAAAAAAAAAAAAAACCTGAAGAGGGGAAAACATTATCATCAGTATTACCCTGACACCAAAACTAGTCAAATATACCACAAGAAAATAAAACTACAGGTGAATATTCATGATGAAATACATGCAAAAATCCTCAACAAAATACTGGCAAACTGAATCCAAGAGCACATTAAAATAATCATGCATGATGATCAAGTGGGATTTATCTCTGAAGTGCAAGGATGGTTCAACACATAATAATAACACTTTCTGATTTTAAGCTACATTACCAGGCTACAATAATTAATATGTATGACAATAGCATAAAAACAGACATATAGACCAATGGAACAGAATAGAGAGCCCCAAAATAATCCACACATATGTGGTCAACTGATCTTTGACAAGGGTGCCAAGAATACACAGTGTGGAAAGGATAATATTTTAAACAAATAGTATTGAGAAAACTGGATATCCACATGTAAAAGAATGTAATTAGACCTTTTTCATACATCATACTGAAAACATCAATTCAAAATGGATTAAAGACTTAAACATAAGACCGTAAACTCTGAAATAAACAGAAGACCTTAAACTCTGAAATATGTAGAAAAAACATAGAAGAAAAGCTTCATGACACTGGTTTTGACAATGTCATGGCTCTATAAACATGACACTGAAAGTAACTACAATGAAAACAAAAATAAACATGTAGGACAATGTCAAACTAAAAAGCTTCTGCATAGCAAAAGAAACAATCAACAGTGTGAAAACACAGTGTAGAGGATAGGAGAAAAATTTTGCAAGGCATATATCTGTAAAGGATTAATCTGCAAAATACATAATAAACTCATACAACTCAATAGTAAAAAAAAAAAAAAAAAAAATCTGATAACCCGATTTTAAAATGGGCTTAGGTCTTAAATAGACATTTCTCCAATGTCTGTACTATAAAGTATGTGTCGGGGAAGAGAAGTTTAAGTATGGAGTTTTGGTATAGTATTGAACTTAAGGTGTTATCAGCTTAAAATAGAGCATTAGCTTTTATGTAAGTCCTAAGGTAACCACACACACAAAGAATGCCTAAGATCAGGTATATGGAAAAGTGCTTAATGTTACTAATCATTAGAGAAATGCAAATCAAAACCAAGAATAGATATTAGGATGGATGTATATATATTTTAAACCAAATGACACCTTTTGACAAGGATGTGATGATATTGGAACACTTGTATGGTGGGACTGCAAAATGGTTCAGCTACTGTGGAAAACTGTGGAGGTTCCTCAAGAAATTAAAAATAGAACTACCTGTATAATACAGAAATCCCACTTCTGGATATTTATACAAAAGAATTGAAATCAAGATCTCAAAGAGAAATAAATCATAATACTTTTGGCAATAGCCAATATGTGGAAATGGCCTAAATGGCCATTGGCAGATGAATAAACAACATGTGGTTACCCAGCCCTTATTAGGGATGGAGAGTATCCCCTCATATACCTATAATACACATAGTATTTCTACAATGGGATACTTTTCAGCCTTAATAAATAAGGAAATTTTATAATATGTGACAACATGGATGAACCTGAAGGATATTATGTGAAGTGAAATGACCAGTCATAGAAAAAAAATTCTTCACTATTCAACTTATATCAGGTATCTAAAATACTCATATATATAGAATCAAAGAGTGTAATGGTGGCTGATGGGCTGGGAGAGGTTGAAATGCAGAGACACTAATCAATGAACTTAAAGTTTCAGTCAAGCAAGCTTGATTGGTGTATAAACTTTAGAAATCTGCTGTGTAACATTGTATCTAGAGCCAACAGTAATGTACTATATATTTATAAATTTGTTAATAGGGTAGATCTCATGTTCAGTGTTCTTACTACAATAAAATAAAACATTAATGGAAAAACCTTAAATAAAATATTAGGAGACAGAAACCCACCAGCACATTAAAAAGTAATTCATTATGACAAGTAGTGTTTTACCCCAGGGATGCAAGGATAGATACTATTACAAAATCCATCAATATAATTTATATTGCTAATAGGTCTAAGAAAAAATGATTATCTTTATTGATGATGAAAAAGTCTTTGAATAACATTTAGCATCCATTATATTTCCAGTTTTGATAATCAGATCAGTCCTTCCACTGGGAGAATTCTATACTCTACAAAAATATAATTTGAAACATGTCATCAAATTATTTTCAACAAACAAAATTTGCAACAATTCATCAACATCGAATCTTCACTAAGGAAAAACCTAAAAGACTTGTTTAAGAAAATGGAAATGATCTATTGTATAAGAACAGAGATGAAGAAAAGAATAAAGAACCACAAACATGCGTTAAGCCAAGGAAATATTGTATAAAAATAATGACTTCTTGGAGTGTAATACATTGAGAATTATGATACAAGTTGGGATGATTTTCACTAAATTTAATTGGCAATGTCTTTGTGATGGTTAATTTTACCCATCAAGCTGACTGGATTAAGGAATACTCAGAGAGTTGGTAAAACATTATTTTTAGTGTGTCTGTGAGAGTGTTTCCAGAATGAATGACCATTTGAATTAGTAGACTGAGTGAAGAATATCTGCCCTCATCAGTGTGAGTAGACATTATCCAGTTTATTGAGGTTAGTATAGAGCAAGAAAGACAAAAGGTGAATTTGCTCTCTCTGCTGGAACTGGGACATCTATCCTTTCCTGCTCTTGAACATCAGCTCAATGTTCTCAGGACTTCAGACTCTTTTTACAACAGGCCCCTCCCACTTTTCTGGTTCTCAGGCCTTCAAACACAGACTAAATTACAATCCCAACTTTCCTACTTCGTCAGCTTATAGAGAACATATTGCGTAACTTCTAATCCTGCATAATTACATGAACCAATTTGCATAATAAATTCCTTCTTATATATCTATGCAGATATATATCCTATTGATTCTGTTTCTCTAGAGAACCCTAATACAGTCCTTATAATTTCCAGAAAGTAGCACAAGTACTAATTTACCTTATAATTTGATAAGTCATGAAAAATTTTTATTCTGGTGGGTAATACTAAAAGAATAATAAATGTATGTATAATGGATAAGTTAATAGAGTGGAAAATTAGGATAAGAAAAAAATTACTAACCAACCCCCTTCCCAAAAAAAGGGAGGACACATTAAACAAATGGGACAAATACAAGATAAGTAGGTAGCTTTGTTCTAAAATATGTCAGCAATTATATTAAATGTAAACTGACTAAATAGGCTAATTACCAGACAATAATTTGCAAGTTGCTAAAACAACAATATGCAGTTACAAGAGATATACTTTAAACTTACAGATGTAGAAAAGTTTAATGCAAAACTGCAAAAGGATATAATATGTAAACCATAACCAAAGAAAACTTGTGTAACTATACTGATATCAGAGGATATAGACTTTAAGGCAAAAACTTTTTTAAGGATGGTATTTTATAATAGAAATTGGCTAATTCAGCTGAAGATGTAATAAGCCTAAATTTGTATATGTCTAATGATGACATAGATATATAGTATACAGGTAGTGCTTACTTTGCATGGTACCATATTAACTAAAACATGTGCTTATCTGAATTGTGTTTTCATTTTGCATGGAATCATGATGTGTGTGTATGTATTATTTGATAGAACTAAAACATATTTTAAAAATTGGACAGAACTAAAATAAAAAATATTCAAATCTACAATTGCAGCTGGAAATTTTAACAAACCTCTTCCAGTCACTGAGAAAACAAGCAAACAAAGAAATAATTAGGATAAAGAAAACTAAAACCATACGATTAACAACTTAACCAAGTTGACACATGTAATACATTATGTATATAGTACTGGCAGACCACACATTATTTTCAAGTGCTCATAGAGTGTTTACCAAAGTTGTATATTTGCTGAACCAAAAAACATGCTAATACATTTCAGAGGATTAAAATAATACACAATACATTCTCTAACCACAAGAGAATCTAGCAAGATTATCAATAAGAAAAACGAAAAATCCCCCAATTGTTTAGTCATTAAGTACTACACTTCTGAATAGCTTCTATGTCATAAGTCAGTATAAAAATTAGAATATATTTTAAACAAAATTGCAATAACAATATGACATATCAAAAACTTGTGGAGTGTAGCTAAAGCTGTGCCTCCAGGAAAATTTATAGTTTATATTGCATTTATTAAAAAGTGAAGATAAGTTGAAAATCAATGATCTTAGTATCCAACCCAGTAGATCAGATAAATAGTGAATTAAACTCAAAGAAAGTAGTAGAAAGATAACAATAAAGATATAATGGTTAATTTTATGTGTTAACTTGACTGGACCTTCAGGTGACCAAATATTTGGTCAAACATCATTCTAAAGGTTTAGGTGAGGATGTTTTGGTTGAGATGAATATTTAAATCTGTAGACTGAGTAAAGCAGATTGCCATTCCTAATGCGGGTGGGTCTCATCAATCAGCTGAAAGCCTGAATAGAACAAAAAGGCTAACCCTCTTTCAAGTAAGAGAGAATTCTTCCTGCCTGACGGCTTTTGAACTGAAACATCAGCTTTTTCCTGCCTTTGGACTCTAACTGAAGCATCGGTTCTTCCTGGTTCTTGAGCCTGCTGACCTTCAGACTGGAACTATACCATTGGTTCTCCTGGTTCTCAGATCTTCAGACTCAGACTGGAACACCATCAGCTCTCCTGGATCTCCTGCTTGCCAACTCACCCTGCAGATCTTGGAACTTGTCAGCCTTCATAATCACGTGAGCCAATTCCTCATAATAAATATGTTTCTCTATACATAGAAGAACATCTATTGGTTCTAATTTTTCAGAGAACCCTAATTCAAAACATGAGAGCAGAAATTAAAAGAATAGAAAAGAAAAAATTTAGTACATTAGCAAAAGCAATTCTTTGAAAATACTAACAAAATTGATGCATCTCTGGCAAGTCTGATCAAGAATGAAAGAGAAGGCACAAAAAAATCACAATCAAGTTATGCTCCCCCTAGGAGTACAGTTGGTTTAACTTTTCAGAGTTGGTCAATGCAATTCATAGAAATAAGGAGAAAAATATATGGTAATAAAAATAGATAATAAGAAGCATTTAATAAAATTTACCTTCTCTTCATTATAAAAATCTCTTGGTACACTAGGAAAAGAAAGGAATTTCATTAATATGAACTTTGTTAATTTTCCTAAAGCTATGAAAACATCTTCCTTGATGATGCATTAATATAAGTTTTCCTCCTAAAATGAGAAATGAGACAAAGATGGCTATGATTTATCCCTTTAATTTAACATTGTACAGCTATTCACAATATTAGTCATTAGATGAGAAGGAATTGGAACTCATATACATTTAGTGAAAATGAAAACATGCAGTGGTTGGTGTAACCACTTTGGAAAACTGCTTGGCAGTATCAAAGTTAAACATACTAATATCCTATGGATCAATATACATTTAACAGAAATGCATATAGGTATTTACCAAAAGATATGTACAAGGTTTTTCATGGTAGTATTATTACATCAACTGTAAAGTGAATAAATTAATTTGTAGTAGTGCCATAGCCAAACAATGAAATGCTATTTTAATAATGAAATTAAATTAACTAATGCTACAAATATAATAGAAATAGAAGCAAGAAAGAGAGCAATATGTATTGTATAATTCTACCTGTCTAATTCAAAACAGGTAACAGTAGCCTACAGTGGTAGAAGTCAGGATAGTGGTTATTTTTAGAGAGGAGAGTGGGAATATTAACTAGGTAAGAGTATGAAATAGGCTTCTGAATGGCTTGTATTTTTTTTCTTGTATTACTTGTCCTTCTATTGTATCTTTTAATGTGGATTGTAGTTTCATGGGTATGTTTACTTCATCAGAATTCATTAAATACACATCTATAATCTGTGTACATTATATATATTTTGACAAAAATATTTATCTTAAAATTAAGCACCTATTCCTAATAAAAGAAATTTATAACATATAAATCAATGTATACTTCTTTAAATATCTCTTTCTCTCTCTTTCTATGCCCTCATCCTCCCTCCCCAGAATTCAGGATCTTATTTAATGGGGAAATACTAGAGGCATAGCCACTAAAGTCAGGAAGAAGGCAAGGATGCTCAACCTCTCCACTATTTTTAATACTCTAGGAGTATTTTTAGCAAAGCAGTTAGACAAATACAAACACTTGGAGACATAAAAATTGGAAAAAAATAAAGTAGTCTCTATTTTAGATTATATGATAATATATCTAAAATGGCAAAGAGAATCAACCTTAAAATGAATACAAACAAAAGAATTTAGAAGGGTGTATACTAAAATCCAGTTATAGAAATAATACCCTATTAGAAAAGGTAATGAAGAGAAGAACCCACATAAAATAGCAATAAGAAAGTTAAAATAACTAGGTATAAAATTAGCAAGAAAATCAATATGTGGAAGACTTTCAAACTTCCTAATAATGTAAAAGTATACTTGAATAAATAAAAGGTGGTATCCTTTGTTCTTGAATAAGGTGGCTCATTATTTTTTCTTCTACTTTCTGAGATTTACTTTTTTCTTTACTTTTCAAAGTCAAATGCTTATGTAATTAAAACATTTTCAGTTTTTCTTCTCTACATACATATTTACAAAACCATAAAACTTCCTCTGATTAAGATATATCTGTGTCTTATGAGGCATTTTTGTTCAGTTCTGTTTTATACATTTCATTATGATTTCTTCTTTGCTAATTAATTACCTACAGATATATTTTTTAGTTTTCAAAATATTTTTGTCATGACTTCTAATTTTATTTTACTGTGGTTAGAATATAATATCTACAATTTTGATTTTTTGGTATTTAACAATTAATTTGTTATTCACCAAATACCTATTTTTTTCAGACACTAGTGTAGGTTCTAATGATATCATGGTGAAGAAGTAACCCTACTTCTTTGCCTTTGTGGTACTTACTTCTATTGTGATATACATTTTCTCTTTTAAAAATATGTATATATAATTTGTGGTTTGGGCATTGTTCCTGTTTTGGTGTGGTCAAATATTATTGCAGAGTGCTCTTATTTTTGTCTTGCTTCCTCATGGTCACAGAGTGGCCTTGTCTAATGTCTCCTGGATGTCAGGGGGGTTGCTTTTCTCTTTTCTAATTCTCTAACTGATTCTAATATCATGTTTTCTAAATCATAATCTTGTATACTTATCTCAACAATTTATGGTGTTTTTGAGGTTCAGTCTGTTACATTTTGTGATTTACTAGGGCTATTGCTAGCAATGTTTTACAAGCAAAGCAACTTTTATCTTTCAGATATTTACTTTAAGAAAATATAATAGTGTTTTAGGATATTATTTTATTAAATCTTTGGGCTCAAATTTAGAAATATTATGTTATTCATTTTATTGCTTAAGTTATATTTTCCAAACTTTTTAGGCTAATGAATCTCCTTGCCAATATCTCCTTGCCAAGAGTCTCATATACTCAATAAAATTGGTTTTACTAGCTGGGCACGGTGGCTCATGCCTATACTCCCAGCACTTTGGGAGGCCAAGAGGGGCAGATCACCTGAGGTCAGAGGTTCAAAACCAGCCTGGCCAACATGGTGAAACCCCACCTCTACTAAAAATACAAAAATTAGCCAGGTGTGGTGGCAGATGCCTGTAATCTCAGCTATTCAGGAGGCTGAAGCACAGAATCTCTTGAACACAGGAGATGGAGGTTGCAGTGAGCAAAGATCATGCCACTTACGGCACTCCAGCCTGGGCAACAGAGTAAGACTCTGTCCTATGTCTCAAAAAAAAAAAAAAAAAAAAGAAGAAGGAGAAGAAGAAAGAAAAGAAATTGGTTTCATTGTTCGTCATGTTCTCTTGTATGTAAAAAAAATCAATTTGAAGTTAAAGCATATCTTAGTACAGTCACATCTATTTTATTTTAAGAAATATTACTCAAGTATGTATTTAGTTTTGACATTTTCACTTAGCAAGTCATATATGCCATTTACTTCAAGTTAACATGTAAAAAGCTCCATTTTTTTGTCAAATTGATTTTAACTTTTTTTGTGTGTGATTTAATAACCAAGCATTTTTGTTATAGCTTCAAAAATAAATGTATATTGCTTTAATGAACTGATATTTTAAAACTTTTGTGTTTTTACTGTGAAAACTACTAGCTGGTTTATTTTTGTTATTTTTTGTGTCTCATTGAAAGATGTCGAGATAAGTGATAAGGTCTCAGGATGCTCTGCAGGCTTAGGAGCACCACCACTATATTTTCTTTCCTTACCAATGGTTTTTTGAAGTTATTGATACATCTTTATGCAGTGTATAAGAATTTTCATCAAAGGAATACTATTAATGTATTTCAAGAAAATCAACTTAAGGCAAATCTGTCAGAAATACATCATTATTTTAACATTGGCTATTTTAATCTTTCCTCTTATTTTTTTTTTCCCTAACCAATGATAGGTTAAATTTACTGTCATTGGTAAAAAAAAAATAGGAAGGATACAAATAATAATTGAGAATCATTTAACAGCAAAAGTTATCAGTATGGCTAGCATTGTTTAGCTTAATGACTGAGTCTTAAAGATGATCATTATAATCATGATGTGTTCTCAAATTTTTCTATTTTAAAGAAATAATATTTTATTAATCATCTTATTTATTGATTTAAAAATAAATATTAACCTTTTTAATTATGTGAATCTCTAGAATACCTTTATAATCTTCAGAGGGTTCATAAAACATCAGTTTAAAATACTGAATTCAGTCAAAGAGAAAATAGGATTTGATAGAAGAAATTTGAAGCCAAATTTGAAGCCACATTTCTCAAGTGCATAGGACTTAATCTTATCCCATTTCATGTTTTATTTCATCTTCATTTTCTATCTCATTTTTCTTTTCTTCCAATTTTCATACTTATTTTATATCATGTCATATATATTTATATTCTTCCTCATTTCCTCTTTGAAATTAGGTGGAGGTTATTGGTAAGTGTTCATTTTGAAGCAGAGTCTGTGTGCCATTTTGTTTTAATGTAGAAAACCTATATTCAAGTTCTAGAAA
Organism: Colobus angolensis palliatus; assembly: GCF_000951035.1. Classification (NCBI taxonomy): domain Eukaryota; kingdom Metazoa; phylum Chordata; class Mammalia; order Primates; family Cercopithecidae; genus Colobus; species Colobus angolensis. The sequence goes on from NW_012115044.1 coordinate 8,254,898, forward strand.
AATTGGTATTCTAAATAAGGTTGTGTTATGTGGTATGATTTTACTTTATTAACATTAAACTTTGTTTGAAGCAAGTTAAAATTAATGTTAGAATTAAGAAAATGATTGTTCTAATGTTTTCCAGCTGCTAATAGGTTATGAAAATGGTACTGTAGTATTCTGGGACTTGAAATCTAAAAGAGCAGAACTGAGAGTTTATTATGATGAGGTAAGTGATTTCCACTGAAATGTTTGAAAGAGTATTGTGACATTATGCCTGTTTACTACTTTTAAGCTTTGTACTTTACCAATATGTTTAGCCTTGGGAAGTTGCCTGATTCTGACCCAATGTTTCACACTGTCTTTTGGTATTTGTTTAAGTTCCATCTCTGGTTTTTCTCTTAAGAGGAAATTCTGCCTTGACTGCCTATTTTGGGGCCCTCTTGTGGCATCTTATATACTTTGCATTTGTTAATAGGTCCTGGCTTGTACTCTTACACACTTGGGTGCCTGTCACCTGTAGTATATCCCCAACTTTGTCTCAACTGCTTTTCCTTTCTCTAGGCTCCATGCTACGGTGTGCCTTATTGTCCTTAGGTCTCTAAAGACACTATTCACACCTTCCTTAGAAAATTCCTTTTCAGAGGCAAAACGTTCAAGTCAGTTTGAAAGGTCTTGTCTTCTAATACTTGTCTTCTTAGAATAAAGAAAAATTTTGTAAATAGTAATACTTAATAAGTGACCAGATCTTAATAAGTGACACTTATTAAATGACAAGATCTTGAAGTAAGTTTTATTGTACATAATTGAGACTTGAGTAAGTTTGCATTTAGGGGAAGCAACAAACTCCTATTCATCAAGGAATAATCTCCCAGTTGACACTTCAGTTGTTCAGATATTAATTCCAGGCCATTCATTATTTTTCCATTCAGGAGAGGCTAACAAGAAGATGGTAAAACTGGGAGCAACAGATTAAAAGGGAAATTACCTTTTGTGCCTGTGGAAACAAAGGTGATCATCTGTGCTATTAATTCAATTTGAAAATGGTGGGAGTAGGAAGAGATAGGAGGAAAATATAGGTCAAAAATTTACGTCCAGTAAAACCTACTCTTATATAGGAAAAGTGCCAAATAATTTAAGGCAGCAATGAAATAATTAGAAAATGAAAACCACACACACGTTAATTTTACAACACTTCCTCTTTTTATCATTGGAGGAATAAAAAATGTCTCCAAATGAACCTGTAGTCACCCTAGAATGCTTTACATGTTCTCTCCCATCCCCCTCATAGCAGTTAATTGTTTAAGTTTTGGTGCTTAAAGATATAAGCCTTCACCTATTTCATAAACTGTACAATTCATTATCAGTGGTTCTCATAGTGGTAAAAAAGTTTAGAAAGAAAATAAAATGGCAGCTGGGTAATTTTTTCATGATTGGTGAAAAATAATCTGATAAGTAATATCATTCAGTTATGTTTTTTATAATCAAATTCTTGAGCATCTTGAATCATAAGAAAAGAAGGTCCTAGTGAGCTAAGCTAGGATTTTCCTTTTGTTATACAAATCATAAAGATGGGGATGGATAGTGCTCCCTCTCCTCCCTCTCTCAACACTAGCAGCTAAATAAGAATATGAACACCATGGGAATATTTAGTCAGTTGGAATTAGAATAACCAGTTCAAAAGGAAACCCAGAGGAAAATGCTGAATCATCTAGCTTTCCTATGGCCTTAAAAAGTGTGGAAGAAACGTTTCGAGCCTTAAAAAGAGAGTAAAATTGCAGTGAAATTTTAAAATAAGGATTAGCAGCTGCCTAAGTGAGTTAGTACAGTACCACAATATATGTAATTTATACCTAGAAGTTTTTGACATCTGATATATGTATATAAATCTATCATATTTATCTACTGTAATGCATTATTATATGCTCTATTGTTTTAATAGAGATAGTTAAATACTTCATTTCACTACCAAACTTTTCAGCCTCTCCTCAGCACTTTACCTCTCATATCTAGAAAACATGCTTAATACTTACCTGAAATGGTTTTTCGTAAGTCACCAATGAGCTCTTCATTACTGTACACAGTGACCTCTTCTTAGCCTTCACATTCCTCACTAAACCTGTGGCTTTACCTCAGTTTCTCCTCCTTAAAATAATTTATTCACTTGACTGTGTCTTTCCACTTCATTTATCATGCCTCCTTTTTCCATAACTGATTTTTCCCTTACCTCTCCTTTACATTATTGATATTCTTCAGGATACTATGTCTTTACCCTCATTTCTTCTCTCCCCAATTTATACTTTCTAATGTTTATATTCTCTCTTATCTTTTCAGATATTACCTTTATGCTGAAAAAAAAAAGAACATCCATATATCTGTAGCCTTTACCTCCCTCCTGAACTGTAGATCTAAATATATAACAATATATTAGATAAATCCAACGAAATATCCCATTGGCACTGAATTTGTATTTAAATATCTAAACCTCCTTCTATGTTTTCTTCTGGTTTTAAAGTCTTGTTTAGTTAATTCAGCCTAGATCCCTCAAAGTAATATTTTTCTCTTCCATCAATATGTAGTATATGCAATCAGTTTCTGTAGTCTTTCTGATTCTGACTTTACATTGTCTCTTTTATTTCCTCTTTTCTCATTCCCACTTCCAATGTCCTATTTCAAGTTGTTATCTTTTGCCTAGATGACTATAAGAGCATTTTAATTAATCACAACCACTTTTCCTTTGATATCTTACCTCTTCAATATATCCTTCATTAACAAGATTATCATTTTAAAACAGATTATGGAATTCTCTACAACAGAACCTTTGAATAGCTCTCAATTGTCAACAATAGAAAGTCCATATTGCTTGACATGAGATTTAAGGTCCTAGTGCTATCATTCCTCTTTAGTTAAATTTACAGCATCCTTCTACACATTCCCCACATTTCAGACATATTACTCACTAACTTCTATATATAACATTTATTTCTTATCTCTGAGCCTTTGTTCCTTCTAACTTCTCATCATGAACTGCCTTCTTTCCTCTTCTGTATATCAAAATTCTGTTAGGTCTTTAGCCTCTGTAAAACTATTTAGACAATTTAACTAGCCTTTTCATAAATAGCCATTGATGAATTGAGTTTTGTTTTGGAAATCCAAGATTATTTGCAGAAACAAATATACAAATTTTACTTTCACATTAACTCTAAATTTTTTCTTTCGTTACGTCAATAATTCTTAAGTAATCTTTCACAAAGAAATCCCTCAGAGTTTGGCCTGAGGAAAATTTTTTAATTTCTTAAGAACTGCTGTATTTCCTTTTTTTCCATGTTGTTATCGAGTTTTTTGGATTTCCTTCTTTCATGTTTTAAAGAAACTCAGTCTCAGCCTCTGAGTTGATAAAACTAGCTAGTATTTTATGTTTAAAATTCTGTTTTCTATCTCTTAAAATTCTTTTTAGATTAGTTGTATTAATTTTGTTTTTTCAGTGAGCCCTCTGAGCTCCCCTCCCTTTTTTTGAGAAAAGAGTAGGGTACAATCTAATAAATAGAAATTGAATATTTATCCATTAAGTTAGATCAAATGCTAGCTACTCAGTAATGCACTACATGAAACCCTGATCTCTAATAACAAGTTGGTTTTACATGCTTGTTTTTCTAAACAATAAATATTCTTCTTTAATAGTACTGACTTACTTTGGCTTTATTGTAACTATTATTTTTATATCTGTCTTTTCCAGTAGATAGAAATTCAGTGAAATAAGAAGGTTTAGGGCTGAGAGTGCCTTTTCTGCCTCCACCTTTGATGGCAAAACAGTTTGAGACAACTTTAAGTTAAATGAGGCTCATCAAAGTTAACATGTAGGGGTGACAAGAAGATGTGACTTTCCCTTGAACCACCTACAGAAGGGAGAAGAAATAAGCAGAGGAGAAGAGAAAGAAGTATTTTTCCCTCTAACTTCCTCTGCTGGACTCTAGCAAAAAAGAAATCTCTGCTTAGTAATGAAGGCCACAGAGTGAGAGAAAACACAAGTCCAGGGTTTCATGTTGCTTTTTCCATTTAATCAATTTTCTTTTCTTGATGATATGTTTAATAATTACTTTAGCCATCAGTTATCTACAACTCTAATAATACTGATTGCTTAGAACTTTTATCAGTTATGTACATATAACTTAGTTTGGAACTTTTAGTTGTATGTGTCTATGTGTGACGTTTCAAACAATAAATATGATTAGTATTCACTTATATTAATCTCTCTCTTGCTGTTTTATAAGTGTCTTTAAGGAAAAGATGTTGTATGCTTCTTTTCTGCCTTTATATCTACTATAATTTTTCTCATAGTACTTAGTACTTTACCCAAGTTCTGCATATACTTTATTAATTTAGAAAGAATACCAAGGGTGTGGAAATGTGTGTGACATTAATTACTAATTCAGTCAGAAGATATTTATTGAGTACTTACTTTGTGCTGGTCGCTATGCTAGCATTGGGAATACAATAGCTTGAGAAAAAGGAATACAGTCAGCCCTCTGTATCCATAAATTCCTTATCCTTGGATTCAACTAACTATAATAGAAAATATTTTAAAAACAAAAACAATTTTAAAACAATATAATAATTTATAATAATACAAATAAAAAGACACTATAGTATAACTACTTACATATCATTTACATTCTATTAATAATCTAGGGATTATTTAAAGTATATGCAAGGATATTCATAGGTTGTATGCAAATAGTATGCTGTTTTATATCAGGGACTTGTGCATCTGTGGATTTTAGAATCTGAAGGAGTGTGGGAGTTCTCTAACTAATCCCCAATGGTTACCGAGGGATGGCTGTAATTACTTTTGAATCTTATGTGACTCAAAACTGCAGAGTTAATCTGAAAATATAAAAGAAAATTTAGACCTTTCTTGCTTTAAATTGATTTAAATAGTATATGCAAGAGGGCAATACAGTGCAATGATTGACAGTTTTTCATAGTTAGACCTTGGTTTTGAGTTGTGTGACTTCAGCAAGTATCTCAGTCTCTCAAGACCTGTTTCACCATGTGTAAATTGAAAAATCAATACCCTTTTTTATAGGATTAAATGAGATAATGTGTATAAAATGCTTGCCATGGGGTTTGGCACATAGAAAGCCTTCGGATGGTAGCTCTTAAATTATTTTTTTGATTGGCTATATTAGGAGGAAATAGGACTTCATCTTACCAGAAATTATATTCTAATATGGGTCAGAAAAAATATATTTTTAAAGTGTTATTAGTATAATAATTTTATATCAGAATAGTCTTTCTTTGGAATATAGAATGATATAACTTATCTACTTTTTCTCCCTCTACTTGTTTTTAATTGTTATTTTATTAGGCTATTCATTCAATTGATTGGCATCATGAGGGCAAACAGTTCATGTGCAGCCATTCAGATGGTAGTTTGACTTTATGGAACCTGAAAAGCCCAAGTCGCCCTTTCCAGACCACAATTCCACATGGTAAGATGTATGCTTTCAAAAGAAATAAACACTTGACTATTCGGTGCCTTGACGTGAAGTATGATAGATGGTATTAATGTGTTTGGTAGAAAAAGGTAATAGGACATAGCTTCTGGTTCTAAATACCCCTTTTATGCCACCTACAGATCCCTACATTGTACCCCAAACTTTCCATACTTCCTTCTTCCTGCCAACCCACATCCCTGCTTTGTAAGCTGTACTTATATAGTGTCCCAGCCAAAAGTCGGATAATGGATGGTTGATATATCTGAGGCAGAGGAGATAACACAGGAAATTTTGTTGCTTTTAAGGGTTGAGGAGCCAGTGAGAGAATTGCACTATTTAGATCTGACTTTCAGACTTAATTCCTATACTGCTTTATAGTCTATTGCTTTCTAGATTCTCCACTTGTTTCCATTTCTGCCATTTGATTCCACTAAGTTATGAAGACTGTGGTTTTAATTTTAGGCTTTATTTTTCTTTTTGGGTTCCACATTGAAAAGAGCATTTTAATCCTAAGTGAGAATTTTAATCTTAATCAAGAATTTATATTGGAGCTGTATACCTACTGGGGAAGAATAAAAAATTCAAATATATAAATATGTATAATTCAGATGACTAAATTATTTGATAATATTGGTGATTATCTGAGTTCTACGTTTACCTCATACCATTGATTATTTGTAATAATAGATATGTCAGAACCTAACAGTTGATCAAACATATTCTATTTTACAGTTTCTGAGCATTCGTTATCATGTCACATTTGGAAAATAGTGGTATGTTTTCTGTAACGGGTGACCCATAGATCACAAGCATTCTTAGAATTATGTCATGATGTGTCTCTGCCATTTTTTTGTACCATGATCACTTGCTCCATCAGTAAATGATTAAATTATTGCAACATTCTTCCAGGATGTAAATGTTTTTTAGCCTTTAGCTGGTTTACTTAGAGATTACTTTACATATGCTTACTTAGAGATGCTTTATTTAGAGATTGCCATGACAGAAACCTTGGATAGATATTAGCTATACATACCAATCAGGATTAACTATTTATTTATACGAGAGGCAATAGGTTCTCTCCACACACCCCCAGTTAACCCCCAATTCTCATGCCTTTTATTTGTAAAAGTGTAGTATGAGTTAGTTATAAATTTTCTACTTACTTCCTTATGTTCTTCTCAAATATCAGTTTCTATTAGTTCTTTTGGCTAGACTGGACATTTGATACTTTCATTTTTTTTACCATATCCATATTTATTTCATCAGTTTTTATTGTTTTCTATTATTCTGGCTTTCTGTTGAAATAAAGTTCTATTTACAGGTTGTTCAACACATCAGCCTTGATGTCTTTTATAATATGTAAATCAGATTATGTTCCTGTTGCCTCACAATAACATAAGCACCAGTGATTTTGATAATAGAGGCATTTATTGTCATATCTGTTGACATTCTTTGGGTTTATTTTTTTCCCTTTTGTTTTAGCCATTTTTCTAAAATAAAACTTTTCTCTAAGTACCATTTTAGATATATCCTATAAGTTTTAAAATGTAATATTAATCATATATAATTTTCATTAATATTTAGTTTGAGATATTTTCTATAATTCCTATTATAATTCTCCTTTGGCCCTCATTAGTTATTTAGACATGTGCTTTCTAATTTCTAAACATTTTCATATTTATTTTTTGTGTTATTATTATTAATAAAAGATGGGTCTTACTATGTTGCCCAGGCTGATCCTAAGCTTTTGGAGGCCTCAAGTGATCCTCCCTTTTTGACCTCACAAAGTGCTAGAATTACAGGTATGAGCAACCACACCCAGCCTTAATTTCTTAGCATGTTTTTTATGATGGATTTTGAAATTGTAGCCAGAGAATATGATATAACTAGTTCTACAAAATTTACTGAGATTTGCTTTATAATCAGTGCAGAGCCAATTACCATAGCATTCTAAGTGTGCTTGGGAAGAATGTACATTTTCTAATTGTTACATAAAGGTCAAACTTGAAATTGTGTTTTTCATTTTGTATGGTTTAAATCTTTGCTAATTTTTTGTTTTGATATTTCAATTCTTAGAGAAGCGAGTTAACATTTCTCTTATAATGAATTTTCCTTAGTAATTTTGTTCGTTTCTGTTTTACTTTAAAAAACAAATAGGTTAAGGTAGTTGATGGTGTTTTTCAGATTCCCTGTAACTGAACTGATACTTGTCTAGTGCTATCAATTGCTGAGAGAGTGGTATTAAATTTCCTAATATGATTATAGAAGTGCATGCTTCTCAGTTTAATTCTGCCCATTGTTGCTTTATGTATTTTGAGGATCTATTATTAGGCATCCATTACATATCCTATAAAGAGCATAGCCCACTTTTTGTACACACAGGTTCTTCACCCATAGATGCAACAAAACCAAAGATCAAAAGTATTCTGAGAAGAAACAATTAAAAATACAAAAATTTAAAATAATAGAAATAAAAAGAAACAATACAGTGTTAAAACTACTTGTGTAGTGTCACACTGTATTGCGTATAAGTAATCTAGATATGATTTAAAGTATACAGGAGGATGTATGTAGGTTATATGCAAATATTATGCCATTTTATATAACAGACTTAAGCATCTGTGGATTTGGGTATAGGAGGGGGAGTCCTGGAATCAGTGGACACTGGGAATAACCATAGTTGAGTCTTGTGCTTTTATCTAGTCACAGAGTTCAGTCTATTAATATTAAATGTAATTACTGATGAGATTGAATTTTGGCCTACCACTTTATTATCTGTTTGGTGGGTCCTGTCATATTTTTCCCTCTTTTCTCTTTTTGCCTTCTTGGGGGTTATTTCAATTTAATTTAATTGAAATTTTAATTTAAATATTATAATTTCATTTCTATTATAATTTCATTTTAATTTAAATATTAATCTAAGCATTTTATTTTCACATATTTTTTATTGGTTGCTCCAGGGATTACAATATACTTCCTTAACTATTCAAAGTCTATTAGAGCGAACATTGTGACACTTCACATAAAATGTGCAAGTCTTGTAACCATATAGATCTATTTCTCTTCCCCTACTGTCCTTTATGCTATGGTTATCATATAGTACATCCAAATATATTGTTATAATTTTTGGTTTAAATAGTCACATGTCTTTTTTTTAATTAAGAGGAAAAACAGTCTTTTGAATTTTCTTTGCTATTTGTAATTTGCATTTGTTCCTGAAGATACAAGAACATTATTTAATTTTTCTTTTAGGCCTAGTGGAAATGAATTCACGTAGCTTCCTTTATCTGGAAGTTCATTTTTGTTTTGTTTTGCCTTTTTTTTTTTTTCTTTTTTGGAGGCCATTTTTCTTGGATTTAGATTCCTGAACTGAGAGTTTGTGTGAGCATGTGTGTTTTGGTTTTAAGGTGACGGACACTTTACATGATCTTCTGCCTTCCATAATTTCTGAATGAGGAATCTGTAGTAGCTTGAATTTTGCTTCCTCTTTATATAATGTGTCACTTTTCTCCAACTGCTTTCAAAATTTTGTAGGGTATCTTTTATTTTCAGCAATTTGACTACTTTATGTCTAGGCTTGGTTTCTTCAAGTTCATTCTGTTAAGGGTTCTACCAAGTTTCTCATATATATATATTATATATATATGATATATAATTTGCTGGGTCATCAGCTGTTTTACTCAAGATTAGCACTGTTGATGGCATTGTTCTTATGGCTGATTGCTGCTGTTACTGCAGACATCAATTTTTCCTGTTCAGTGGTTTCAAATATGTATTTATGGTTTCAAATGTGTATTTTTCAGTTGCAGTGCTACCAGTTACACATGCATATATACACACATACATATACAACACATATCTACATATATGATATTAAACCAAATCCTATCAAATACTTAAGAGCAAAATTTTGCTCAGAAGCAGGACAGGGGTGTCCACAATTACCACTTTTATTTAATATTTTCCTGGAAATACCAGCCAATATTATTAGACTTGAAAATGAAATATAATATTTAAAAATTTAGAGTATTCAAAATATTAGTTACTTTTTCATAATGCAATTAGACAACACAAAACAAAAATGAATTAGGAAAACTATTACATGCAACAGTAGAATTCTGTACACAAAACAAACAAAACATAATGGATGAATAGAACCATTTTAGATCACAGCACCCACAAGAATACATGGGAATAAGCCTTAACGTACATGTGAAGTATTATTTCTATATGGAACATACAACAGAAAACTTGAATAAATTAAAAACATACCATATGTATGCATAGTAAATTCAATATTATGAAGACGTTGATTTCCCACATATTACTTTGTAAATTCAGTTTGTTCCCAAGAAAAATAATTACAGGGTTTTCCCTGACAAAAATGAGCAACGTGGAAAGGATTCCCTATTTAATAAATGGTGCTGGGAAAACTGGCTAGCGATATGTAGAAAACTGAACAGGACCCCTTCCTTATACCTTATATAAAAATCAACTCAAGGTGGATTAAAGACTTAAACGTAAGACCTAAAACCATAAAAACCCTAGAAGAAAACCTAGGCA
>NW_012115044.1:8265411-8284228 GCF_000951035.1 Colobus angolensis palliatus
AAGGATCTAGAACCAGAAATACCATTTGACCCAGCAATCCCATTACTAGGTATATACCCAAAGGATTATAAATCATTCTACTATAAAGACACATGGACATGTATGTTTATTGCAGCACTATTCACAATGGCAAAGACTTGGAAACAACCCAAATGCCCATCAATGATAGACTGGAGTAAGAAAATGTGGCACATATACACCATGGAACACTATGCAGCCATGAAAAAAGAATGAGTTCATGTTCTTTGCAGGGACATGGATGAAGCTGGAAACCAGCATTCTCAGCAAATTAACACAGGAACAGAAAACCAAACACTGCATGTTCTCACTCATAAGTGGGAGTTGAACAATGAGAACACGTGGACACAGGGAAGGAAGCATCACACACTAGGGTCTGTCTGGGGATGGGGGGCAAGAAGAGGGAGAGCATTAGGACAAATACCTAATGTGTGTGGGACTTAAAACCTACATGATGGGTTGATGGGTGCAGCAAACCACCATGGCACATGTATACCTATATAACAAACCTGCACTTTCTGCACATGCATCCCAGAACTTAGAGTTTAATAAATAATAAAAAAAGAAAAATAATCACAGGGTTTTTAAAATTAGATGAGCAGATTTGTAGCAAAGATAAACACAATAGGAAAATTATTTAAACAAGGAGTAATGGTTAATTATAGGCAGTTTGGAAGGTTTGGTGCCCTGAATGATTCTTACTGAAAGAAATAAAATGTTGAATATATCAGTTTTTTTTTTAATTTTTATTTTAAATGTCATTGAGATGGTAAGCATGAAAATAAGGAATCTAAAGACTCCAAAAGAGAATGTTAAACTAGAAACTCTGAGAGAGAAGTAAGTGACAATAAATTTTGTTCTAAATTATCTGCTATACTTTGGAGAGTTTAAACTTCATTCTTTAAAAAACAGGTTTATTGAGATATAGTTCACAACAGCAATTTAAAGTATAAGCTTCAATGATTTCTTAAAAACTTCATAGTTGTGCAATCAACACAATTATTTTAATCATTTAATAAATTTAGAACATTTTCATCACTCCCCCGAAAAACCCCATACTCACTAGCAGTTCATTTCCATCCCCACTCCTTCAGCCCTAGGTAATCACTAATCTTTTTCTATCTCCCTGTAACTCCGTTAAAAAATGAGTGAAAGACCTGAATATACATTTCTCCAAAGAACACATGAAAATGGCCAACACATACGTAAAAAGGTGCTCAGCATCGTTTATCATCAAGGAAATGCCAATCAAAACCACTATGAGAAATCATCTCACACCTATTAGGATGACTGTTATCAAAAAGTCAAGAGATAACAAATGTTGGCAGGTATATAGAGAAAAGGGAATCTTTGTAAACTATTGGTGGGAATGTAGATTGTACAGTCATTACGGAAAACTAGTAGAGTATGGAAGTTCCTAAAGAAATTAAAAATAGAACTAAGATAAAAACCCAGCAGTCTCTCTTATGGGTATGTACCCAAAGGAAATGAAATCGCCACCTTATAAAGTTATCTGCACTCCCATGTTCATGACAATATTCACAATAGCCAAGATATGGAAACAGCCTGAATGTCTGTTGACTGATGCATGGATAAAGAAACCAAGCTATTTAAATACAATGTAACATTATGCAGCCTTAAAAAAGAAAGACATCCTGTCATTTGCCACAAGGTAGCTGAACCTGGAGGACATTATGCTAAGTGAAATAAGCTAGACACAGAAGGAAAAGTATTGCATTGTCTCACATGTGAAATTTTTTTAAAAAGTCAAATATACTGAGATAGAGAATAAAACAGTGGTTACCAGGGGCAGGAGGGCTTGGGGGAGAAAACAGGGAGATGTAGGTCAGAGGATACAAAGTAGCAGATATATAGATAAACAAGTTGAAATCTAATCCACAGCATAAGGACTAAAGTTAATATAATTGTATTTGAGAGTTCTGCTAAGAATTTTAGCTGCTTTTGCCACCAAAAAAAGGGTTAAATATGTGCGATGATGGATATGTTAATTTGCCTCACTACAGTAACATGTTTATCATCTATGTACATTCCATAACATCATGTTGTATACCTTAAATATATACAATAAAATTTATTTTTAAAAACCAAGTGTTTCAGTTCCAGGTAAGGTTAAAAAAAAAAAGTGTACACTTTAAAAGTTTAGAATTTCCTTTAGTTTGTATATGAATGTTTTTTCATCTTTTGCTAATCTCTAAATGCCTCCGTTTCACCCACAGTATTGAAAGATGTTTTATCTGCATATATATAATTCTGCATTGGGAACTATTTTCCCTCAGCACTATGATGATATTATACAACGTTTGCCAGGCTACCATTTTATTGTTGGAATTATTCAGTCATATAATTTTCATTCTTTTGTGGTGATTCATCCTTTCTGTGACTTCTATTACAATTTTATCCATACTTTGATGTTTTATGATTTCATTAAAGTGTGTCTAGTTTGGACATCTCATTCCTTATCCTGCTTTTGTTGTAGGAAAAACTGGTTCTTATCACACGACCATGAAATATTAGGCTCGCAGACACTTTGAAGGGTGAGAAGAGCAGGGTTTATTGGGTGAAAAGGAAAAAAGGGAAGCAAGGACTCTCAGCAAAGTGAGAGTCCCGCTAATAGACTTCCTGTCTCACAGATTGAATCCCAGGTTACTACCCCCAAACAGAAGAGGTCAGGCACCTCCCCACTGCAAATGGTGTGAACTTCCTGAGGCTCCACCCCAGTGGGCATTCCTCCCAGTGTGCAGACCGGTTGGAGATTCTCCAGGGACCCTTTTATACTTGGCTTGTCTCATTTTGGAATACATTGGGGTTTTTTGATCTATAGATTTATATTTTTTATTTGTCATGAAAAGTTACTGTTATGTATTCTTTAAATATTGCCCCTGTTCTGTTCTATCCTCTTCTCAAATGTATTTTAGACATATTAAGCTTTTCTTTTTTATTTTTTGGAGATAGGGTCTGGCTATGTCACCCAGGCTGGAGTAAAGTGGTGTGATCCCAGCTCACTGCAATCTCTGCCTCTTGGGCTGAAGTGATCCTCCCACCTCAGCCTCCTGAGTAGCTGGGACTACAGGTGTGTGCCACCACACCCAGCTAATTTTTGTATTTTTCTAGACACAGATTTTCACATGTTGCTCGGGCTGGTCTCAAATTCTTGGGCTCAAACGATCCTCCAACATCAGTCTCCCAAAGTGCTGGGATTACAGGCATGAGCCACCATTCCTGGCTTTCATATATTTCAACATAATGTTTTTTTCTGTCTCCTTGCTTTTCTGTATTGCATTCTGAGTAATTTTTTTCAGATATAACTTCTTTCACTAATTTTCTCTTCAACTATGTATATTCTGCTTTTTGTGAAATAAATTTTCTTAATTTCTATAATTAGTTTTTATTTCTAAAGTTAATTTTGCAGATTAGAATTTTACATATTCATAATTTACAAATTGAATAATCTTTTGGTCTTTGGGATAATATCCTTTATTTCTTTAATCATTACATACACATGTCTTCTATATTCTGGGTCTAACTATTCTAATGTCCATAGTTATTGGAAGTATAAAGCTGTTTATTGTTTCTGCTGATTTTTATCATAGCGTCTAACTTCCTTTTAGTGTAATGATATTGGGTTGAAAGCTCATTGCTCAATATTAATACGTTGAGTAGGATTAGATTGAGGATTTTGAAAGCTTTTTTTCAAAGAGAGTCTTCTGTTGCTTCTCTGACTTACTTTGAGATGAAACAAAACACAATATCTGCAACTTACTCTCAGCTCAGAGGTGAAATAATAGCATATAAAGAGAAAGAATATGATAAGGCAATTGTGGGAATAAACAACTAGAGAACTTGGGTAAATGGCATACAAGAGATTTTTTTAGTAAATTTTCCTTAATTCTGTATCAAAATAAAACTGTTCAGTAAAAAATGAAGGAGCCTAAAAATATGCCAGACTAGAATTAGCAGTCTTTGGAGGATACCATTTCTGAAATAAAGGAGGATATGACTCTTGGAGGCCAAGTGGTAAAGAGAAACAAGGAAGCAAGCATTGATAATAGAGGGCTCTCCAGAAACAAAAGAAAATTACAAAATCAGAATACACATCAACACCTCCACACACACATAAATGAAGTACAATTAATAAAACTGTACTTTGCCAAAATAAGAAGTTGCTCTAAATCTAAGAAATGTACAAAGCTAACCTAACTGCTATGTGTTAATTCTGGTCCACAAAGAATACACACTTCAAATTAACAACCGTTGGAATCCATCCTCATAAAAAGATGTCATAAAAGAAAAAAGTAAATAGAGAGTAAAGATATTTTAACTTCTAAAAATTCTCATTAAAAACAACCACAGGTAGTTTGGGTTTCACCTTCTAGATGTAGACCTGGAAAGAGTATAGCTCCCACTTTAGGGAAGTGGTGTCTGCCATTTCTGAGGCTTGAGTAGGCTGTTTTCCCCTCACAGTGTAAACAAAACCACCAAGAAGTTCGAACTGGGTGGAGCCCTCCTTAGCTCAGCAAAGCCACTAAAGCCAGACTGCCTCTCTAGATTCCTTCTCTCTAGGCAGGCATCTCTGGGAAAAAAAAAGAAAAAAAAAAAAAAAAAAAGGCAATAGCCCCAGTCAGGGGCTTACATATAAAACCCCCATCTCCCTGGGAGAGAGCACCTGGGGGAAGGGGAGGCTGTGGGTGCAGCTTCAGCAGACTTAAACATCCCTGCCTTCTGACTCTGAAGAAAGCAGCAGATCTCCCAGCACAGCGTTCAGGCTCTGCTATGGGTCAGATAGACTCCTCAAGTGGGTCCCTGATCCCCATGCCTCCTGACTTAGAGACACCTCCCAGCAGGGGACAACAGACAACTTATACAGGAGAGCTCTGGCTGGCATCTGGCAAGTGCCCCTCTGGGACGAGCTTCCAGAGGAAGGAACAGACAGCAATCTTTGCTGTTCTGCAGCCACCACTGGTGATACCCAGGCAAACAGGGTCTGGAGTAGACCTCCAGCAAACTCTTGTAGACCTGGAGAAAAGGGCCCTGACTGTTAGAAAGAAAACTGACAAACAGAAAGGAAGAGCATCAACATCAACAAAAAGGACATACACTGAGAAACCCCATCTGAAGGTCACCAACATCAAAGACCAAAGGTAGATAAATCCATGAAGATGGGGAAAAACCAGCACAAAAAGGCGCTGGAAATTCCAAAAACCAGAATGCCTTTTCTCCTCCAAATGATCACAATGCCTCACCAGCAAGGAAACAAAACTAGACAGAGAATACATTTGACAAACTGACAGAAGTAGGCTTCAGAAGGTGAGTAATAACAAACTCCTCCGACCTAAAGGAGCACGTTCTAACCCAATGCAAGGAAGCTAAGAACCTTGAAAAAATGTTAGAAGAATTGCTAACATATAATTTACAAATCGAATAATCTTTTGGTCTTTGGGATAATATCCTTTATTTCTTTAATCATTACATACACATGTCTTCTATATTCTGGGTCTAACTATTCTAATGTCCATAGTTATTGGAAGTATAAAGCTGTTTATTGTTTCTGCTGATTTTTATCATAGCGTCTAACTTCCTTTTAGTGTAATGATATTGGGTTGAAAGCTCAACCCAATATCAGTTTAGAATAACCAGTTTAGAGAGAACATAAATGACCTGATGGAGCTGAAAAACACAGCACAAGAACTTCATAAAGCATACACAAGTATAAATAGCTGAACTGATCAAGTAGAAGACAGGATATCAGAGATTGAAGATCACCTTAATGAAATAAAGCATGAAGACAAGATTAGAGAAAATATAATGAGAAGGAATGAACAAACTCTCCAAGAAATAAGGGACTATGTGAAAAGACCAAACCTATATTTGATTGGTGTACCTGAAAGTGAAGGAGAGAATGGAGCCAATTTGGAAAACACTCTTCAGAATATTATCCAGGAGAACTTCCACAACCTAGCAAGAAAGGCCAACATTCAACTTCAGGAAATACAGAGAACACCACAAAGATTCTCCTCGAGAAGAGCAACCACAAGACAGAATTGTCAGATTTACCAAGGTTGAAATGAAGGAAAAATTGTTAAGGACAGCCAGAGAGAAAGGTCAGGTTACCCACAAAGGGAAGCCCATTAGACTAACAGCAGATCTATCTGCAGAAACTGTACAAGCCAGAAGAGAGTGGGGACCAATATGCAATATTCTTAAATAAAAGAATTTTCAACACAGAATTTCATATCCAGCCAAACTAAGCTTCATAAGCAAAGGAGAAATAAAATCATTTATAGACAAACACATGCTGAAAGATACTGTCCCCACTAGACCTGCCTTACAAGTGCTCCTGAAGGAAGCACTAAACATGGAAAGGAACAATCAGTACCAGCCACTGCAAAAACATACCAAATTGTAAGGACCATCAACACTCTGAAGAAACTGCATCAACTAATTGGCAAAATAACCAGCTAGCATCATAAAGACAGGATCAAATTCACACATAACAATATTAACCTTAAATATAAATTGACTAAATGCCCCAATTAAAAGACACAGACTGGCAAATTGGATAAAGAGTCAAGACCTATCCGTGTGCTGTATTCAGGACACCCATCTCAGGTGCAAAGACATATGTAGGTTCAAAATAAAGGGATGGAGGAATATTTACCAAGCAAATGGAAAGCAGAAAAAGCAAGAGTTGCAATCCTAGTCTCTGATAAAACAGACTTTAAACCAACAAAGATCAAAAGACACAAAGAAGGGCATTACATAATGGTAAAGGGATCAATGCAACAAGAAGAGCTAACGATCCTAAATATATATCCAACCAATACAGGAGCACCCAGATTCATAAAGCAAGTTCTTAGAGACATACAATGAGTCTTAGACCCCCACACAATAATACTGGGAGACTTCAACACTCTACTGTCAACAATAGACAGATCCACGAGACAGGAAATCCACAAAGATATTCGGGACTTGAACTCAGCTCCAGACCACATGGACCTAGTTAGGTCACCAACCTATATATATGCAACCAATACAGGAGCACCCAGATTCATAAATCAAGTTCTTAGAAACCTACAATGTGACTTAGACCCCCACACAACAATAGTAGGAGACTTCAACACTCTACTGTCAACATTAGACAGATCCAGGAGACAGGAAAGTAACAAGGATATCCAGGACTTGACCTCAGCTCTGGACCAAATGAACCTAATAGACATCTACAGAACTCTCCACCCCAAATAAACAGAATAGACATTCTTCTCAACACCACACCGCATTTATTCTAAAATTGACCACATAATTGGAAGTAAAACACTCTTCAGCAAATGCAAAAGAACAGATATCATAACACTCTCTCAGACCACAGTGCAATCAAATTGGAACTCAGGATTAAGAAACTCACTCAATACTGCACACTACTTGGAAACTTAACAACGTGCTCCTGACTACTAGGTAAATAATGAAATTAAGGCAGAAATAAATAAGTTATTTGAAACCAATGAGAACAAAGACACAATGTACCAGAATCTCTGGAACACAGCTAAAGCAGTGTTTAGAGGGAAATTTATAGCACTAAATGCCCATAGGAGAAAGTGGGAAAGATTTAAAACTGGCACCCTAACATCACAATAAAAAGAACTAGAGAAGCAAGAGGAAACAAATTCAAAAGCTAGCAGAAGACAAGAAATAACTAAGATGAGAGCAGAACTGAAGGAGCTAGAGACGGAAAAACCCATCAAAAAATCAGTGAATCTAGGAGCTGGTTTTTTGAAAAGATCAACAGAATAGACAGACTGCTAGTCAGACTAATAAAGAATAGATAGAAGAATCAAATAGACACAATAAAAAATGATAAAGTAGATATCATCACTGATCCCACAGAAATACAAATTACCATCAGAGAATACTATAAACACTTCTATGCAAATAAACTAGAAAATCTAGAAGAAATGGATAAATTCCTGGACACATATACCCTCCCAAGACTAAACCAGGAAGAAGTTCAATCCCTGAACAGACCAATTACAAGTTCTAAAATTGAGGCAGTAATTATTAACCTATCAACCAAAAAAAGCCGAGAACCAGATGGATTCACAGCCAAATTCTACCAGAGGTACAAAGAGGAGCTGGTACCATTCCTTCTGAAACTATTTCAAACAATAGAAAAAGAGGGACTCCTCCCTAACTCATTTTATGAGGCCAGCATCATCCTGTCTACCAAAACGTGGCAGATACACAACAAAAAAGAAAATTTCAGGCCAATATCCCTGATGAACATTGATGTGAAAATCCTCAGTAAAATACTGGCAGACCAAATCCAGCAGCACATCAACAAGCTTATACACCACGATCAAGTTGGCTTCATCCCTGGGATGCAAGGCTGGTTCAACATACACAAATCAATAAACGTAAACTATCACATAAGCAGAACCAATGACAACAACCACATGATTACTTCAATAGATGCAGAAAAGGCCTTCTATGCAGAAGAGGCCTCTGATAAACACCCCTTCAGGCTAAAAACTCTCAATAAACTAGGAATTGATGGAACATAACTTAAAATAATAAGAGCTATTTATGACAAAACCACAGCCAATATCATACTGAATGGGCAAAAGCTGGAAGCATTCCCTTTGAAAACTGGCATAAGACAAGGATGGCATCTCTCACCATTCCTATTCAACATAGTATTGGAAGTTCTGACCGGGCAATCAGGCAACAGAAAGAAATAAAGGGTATTCAAATAGAAAGAGAGGAAGTCATATTGTCTGTGTTACATATGATATGATTTTATATTTAGAAAACCCCATTGTCTCAGCCCAAAATCTCTTTAAGCTGATAAGCAACTTAAGCAAAGTCTCAGGATACAAAATCAATGTGCAAAAGTCACAAGCATTCCTATACACCAATAATAGACAGAGCCAAGTCATGAGTGAACTCTCATTCACAATTACTACAAAGAGAATAAAATACCTAGGAATACAACTTACAAGGGATGTGTAGGACCTCTTCAAGCAGAACTACAAACCACTGCTCACGGAGATAAGAGAGAACACAAACAAATGGAAAAGCATTCCATGCTCATGGATAGGAAGAAACAATATTGGGAAAATGGCCATATTGCCCAAAGTAATTTATAGACTGAATGCTATCCCCCTCAAGCTACCATTGGCTTTCTTCACAGAATTAGAAAAAACTACTTTAAATTTCATATGGAACCAAAAAAGAGCCCGTATAGCCAAGACAATCCTAAGCAAAAAGAACAAAGCTGGAGGCATCACATTACTTGACTTCAAACTATACTACATGGCTACAGTAACCAAAACAGCATGGTACTGGTACCAAAACAGAGATATAGACCAATGGAACAGAACCAAGGCCTCATAAATAGCACCCCACATCTACAACCATCTGATCTTTGACAAACCTGACAAAAACAAGCAATGGGGAAAGGATTCCCTATTTAATAAATGGTGTTGTGAAAACTAGCTATCCATATGCAACTAACTGAAACTAGACCCCTTCCTTACACTTTATACAAAAATTAACTCAAGATGGATTAAAGACTTAAATGTAAAACCTAAAACCATAAAAGCCCTAGAAGAAACGTACATTCAGGATGTAGGCATGGGCAAAACTTCACGACTAAAACACCAAAAGCAATGGCAACAAAAGGCAAAATTGACAAATGCGATCTAATTAAACTAAAGAGCTTCTGCACATCAAAAGAAACCATCATCAGCATGAACAGGCAACCTACAGAATGGGAGAAAATTTTTGCAATCTACCTATCTGACAAAGAGCTAATATCCAGAATCTACAAGGAACTTAAACAAGTTTACAAGAAAAAAACAAAGAACCACATCAAAAAGTGGGCAAGCGGTATGTACAGGTACTTCTCAAAAGAAGACATTTATGCAGCCAACAAATATATTATAAAAAGCTCATCATTACTGGTCATTAGAGAAATGCAAGTCAAAACCACAATGAGATACCATCTCATGCCAGTTAGAATGGCAATCATTAAAAAGTCAGGAAACAACAGATGCTGGAGAGGATGTGGAGAAATAGGAATGCTTTTACACTGTTTGTGGGAGTGTAAATTAGTTCAACCATTGTGGAAACACTATGGTGATTCCTCAAGGATCTAGAACTAGAAATACCATTTGACCCAGCTATCCCATTACTGGCTATATACCCAAAGGATTTTAAATCATTCTACTGTAAAGACACATGCACACATATGTTTATTGTGGCACTATTCACAATAGCAAAAACTTGGAACCAACCCAAATGTCCATCAATGATAGACTGGATAAAGAAACTGTGGCACATACACACCATAGAGTACTATGCAGCCATAAAAAAGGATGAGTTCATGTACTTTGCAAGGACATGGATGAAGCTGGAAACCATCATTCTCAGTAAACTAACACAAGAACAGAAAACCAAACACCACGTGTTCTCACTCATAATTGGGAGTCGAACTGTGAGAATGCGTGGACACAGGGAGGGGAACGTCACACAGTGGGGCCTGTTGGGATGGGGAGCTAGCGGAGGGATAGCATTAGGAGAAATACCTAATGTAGATCACAGGTTAATGGGTGCTGCAAACCACCATGGCACACGTATACCTATGTAACAAACCTGCATGCTCTGCACATTTACCCCAGAACTTAAAGTATAATAATAATAATAATAATAATAATAAAAGAATAGTGCTCCCACTTTAGCAACAACAAGAAAAAGCTAGACAAACTTTAAATTAACAACTTTTATTAAACTTATTAGAGAACTCAGGTTGTAGGGCAAACAACTATAGTTTACTCTTGAACAACATGGGTGTGAGGGGCACCAACTCCCCACCAATGCAATAAAAAATCTATGTATAAGTTTTGACTCTCCAAAAACTAAACAACTAATGCCTACTGTTGACCAGAAGCTTTACTAGTAACACAATCGATTAACAACTATTTTTTATATTATATGTATTATATACTGTATTCTTACAATAAAGTAACTTAGAGGAAAGGAAGTGTTATTAAGAAAATCATAAGGAAGAGAAAATACATTTAGAATAGGTACTGTAATTATCAATATCATAAGTTTGTGTTATCTGTTTACAAGATGAATCATGTCTGAAATGGTGGACAACTGCAGCTGCAGACCTTGATTTATAATATATACCATGCAATTCAGCTTTTTCTCATAATGTCATGATATTTTTCTGCTTGTTAGGAACATTTCCAGCATCACTAGTGGCACTTTGTGTGGGTTCCATGATGCAATTTAAGGTTTTTGATATTGCATTAAACACGATGAAAAATATGTAAGGACCAGAGAGATCACTTTTTAACTGCAATAAGCAATATGCTGGAGAGATGAACTGCTCATACTGAGACGACTAGTGTCACATGGCATTTTAAGCAGATATTTGCAACACTTGAGCTTGCTGCAATAGCAATAAGAGGTAGCTTTGAAATTATTTCAGAGTTCTAGTATGGATTATAGTTAATATTATACAGTTATGGTTAAATACTGCATCTTTACAGTTTTTTGCATTTCTCTTGACTGCACCTGTACGTTCTGTAAATATTTGTGTATATGTTTTAATATATTTTAGCTTTTATGATTTGTATGCATTTTATGGTAGTAAATGATAATACAGACTAGTATCTATATATTTTCTACATATTCATGACTTAGCTTTTCCTTAGTTTTTTCTGATATTTCTAGGCTAAAGCTGTTTGCATGATTTTTCAGATTGTCTTAAATCTCCAAAAACTTCCAATATATGTCTTGAAAAAAGTTTGTGCATAAGTTGACCCATGCAGTCTAAACCTATGTTACTGAAGGGTTAACTGTAATTTGAAATCTGGGGAAAGAAAGGTGCGTTTGGGGAGAAATAAGACCTGAATCTTTGCTTGCTTAGGGCAAACACCCTTGGAGGCCACTAAAGCCAATAGAAAGATTTTGCAAAACTTTTTAAATGAATTTCTGAAGGTTGAATATGGACTAATATGAAGGTATAAAGCCCCCTGGGGCTACAGACAAGGTCTTTGTACCCTCTTTCAGTATTTTCCTCCATGACCTTACTAACCAACCACAGGGAAAATCAGAGTGAATCCAGAGAAAGCTTCCTTCAGGGTTCTTGCTGAAGAAAGGAAACAGCAGCCAAAGCCAAATGTCCTTTATTTATTTTATTGACAAAAGCCTGTAGAGGAAGAAGAGTAACAAAACTGTCAGTTTAGGGCACTGGATGAAATTCACTGAGCTGGGGAAAGGGAGCAGGGAAAAATCCCCAGACAACCCTACCTTTAGAGGAATGGAATGAATATATGCCAGGCCTGCACAACTGCTGGAAGAGGGAGAGAAGCACTTTTGAAGTTTATCCTGCAGAAGCTTATCCTGTACTGTGTTCATGGTACAAATAAAAGAACACTATATCTACTGTCCACACACCAGTTTGCCAAAATTTAAGCTATATGACATGTAACAAGAAAAAATAACAGTAGATACAACTGGACAAACTGTAGGAGACAGATTCTCTCTGGGGAACAAAGATTGAGAAAAACCCTCTGGCAAATAGCCGGCACCCTAAATACCAGGTATCTCTAGAGAAATTTGAAGGTTTGGTGCACTGAAGCTAACCATAGCAACAATAAACTTCAAACCCAGTTTAACTACTGGCTAGATTAATGCTAACACCCACACTAAAGGCCTAGAAAAAAAAATGTTCATCTCCAAGCATAAAACATTTATCTCCGTATCTCTTGTCCTGTACATGTTCAACATTCTGCATACATTTATGAGGCATATGACAAGACAAACACACATAGTCTCAAGAGACAAAGCAAGCATGCTGATATATTTTAAATTATAAGTTTTAAAATGTATATTTTAAACCTTATGACAATCGCTAAAAGTTTTTCAAGTATAAATGTTAAGTAAATAGTGGAAATGAAATGGAACCATTAAAATGCTCGGTTAAACCCATAGAAGGCAGAAAAGGACGAAAAAAAGAAATAAAGAACAAGTAGAAAATAACAAATATGGTAGATTTTGAATCCAAATATATCAATATTCATTTTAATGCTTAAACATGCCAGTTAAAAGACAATGATTCTAAAATCCAATTTTGAAAAAAGCAAGACTCAACTACATGTTGTCTATAGGAAACAAAATACAAAACTATAGATAAGTTGAAAATTAAAAAAAGGATATAGCTTACAAATGCCAACCAAAAGAAAGCTAGTGTAGTTGTACTAATTTCAACAACACAGATATAAAGGAATATTATTAGAGACATAGAGTGGCATTACCCAATAATAAAGTAAAAATAAAGGCATTTATCAAGAAGACATAATAATCCTAACTGTGTATGTACCTAAGACAGCTCTTCAAAATACATGAGACAAAAATTTATAGATCTGAAAGGAGAAATAGATAAATCCACAGCTATATTTGGAAACTTCAAAACTAATCTCTCAGTAATTGATAAAACAAGTGGGTATGATATTGGTAGCCTGAACCCTGTCAACTGATTGACCTAACTGACATTTATAGAACAGTCAACACAACAGTAGCAGAATGCACACCATTTTCTTAAAAGTGGAAATGGGGTACTAATCCAAATAGCCCATGTTATGGGCCATGAGATGAACCTTAACGAATTTAAAGTAATAGAAATCATACAAAATATGATCACAAACCGTAACAGACTGAGGTGGAATAACATAAAAATATCTAGAAAATCCTCATTTGTTTGAAAATTATACAGTATAACCCATGAGACAATGACAAAATCTTAAGAGAAATTTAAAAATTTTTGACCTGTGTCAAAAATTTTTTTTCTGAAATGAATACAAATGAGACTATAGCATACCAAAATTTGAGACATGGTAATAACACAGAATTTGGGTGGAAATTTAGAGCATTATATGCTTACATTAGAAGAGATCTAAAATCAGTAAGCAAGGCTTACTTAAAACTAGAAGAGGAAATCAAACCCAAAGCAAGAATAGAGAAATAAATAATAAGGATTATAGCAACTATCAATAAAATTAAAGACCAAAGAAAACAGATAATCAATAAAACCAAAAGTGAGTTCTTTGAAAAGGTTAAAATCAATAAACATCTAGCCAAACCAGCCAAAAAAAAAAAAAAAGATGAAGTATTGAAAAACTGTGATTTAACACTCCCAAAGTAACTAATATTCTTAAGCATTTTCAGATATGAAAAGTAATCCCAAATCAAATTTAAAAATTAAGACAGAAATGGTCAACAAAACCTTAGGAAATACGAAATAAAAATCAACTGACCTCAAGAAAGTCAGTCAATAAAAAGACAAAATTATCTCAAAAATAAAGATAAAATTACAAAGAACAAATATACTCAACTGACAACCCAATAACGGTGATTGGGAAAAGGGATGAGAATAACCAATAAAACAAACATTATGAAATGGAGTTTTTCTTTTAAAAAGCAGAGCAGAAAGTAATAAATATAGAAGACCAGCAAAGAAAGTATAACAAAAGTTTAATTGAAGTCTCTAGAAAAGAAGAACAAAGCACTAAGCAGAAGTAATATTTAAAATTATAATTGAGTTAGCTTTTTGTAAAGAAAAACTCTGAATCTATATATTTGAAGGACCTACTTTGTGTCTGGGAAGATTGGTAACTCAGATATGTTTTAGGAAATTTCTACTTTTAAGACAAAGGGAAAAAATCTGCTAGGCCAATATGCAAAAGACTAGATCATTTATAAAGAAAAAAAAATGGGTGGCATCAGAATTCTCACCCACAATGAAGCATCACAACATATATTAAATATGACAATGAACAAAACAAATACACTATAATATAATATGGCATGGCTGAGCCCACATGTCATCAACTATAATCATAAATTTAGATAGGCTTAATTCATCTACTAAAATAAAAGTATATTTACTTTTTCTCATCAAAGAACACAGTCAACAATATGAAAACACAACTCACTGAGTGGGGAAAAAATTCTAAATTATGTATCTCTTACAGGGTGAATATCCAGAATATATAAAGAATTCCTACAACTCAACAACAACAACAACTACAAAATAACTTAATTTTTAAAATGGGCAGGCAATTTGAATAGACATTTCTTCAAAGAAGATATACCAATTAGCCAATTAGCACATGAAACAATGCTCAACATTACCAATCATTAGGAAAATGTGAATTAAAACCATAATGAAAATACCACCTCACATCCATTAGGATGACTACTGTCAAAAACAAAACAAAACAAAAACTAGAAAATAACAAATGTTAGCAAGAATGTGGAGCAAGTGGAACATTTTTGCACTGTTGGTGCAAATTTAAAATGATACAGCTTCTGTGGAAAACAGTATGGTGGTTTGTAAAAAAAATTAAAAGTAGATTTACTATTTGATCTAGCAGTTTCACTTCTGGGCATATACCCAAAAGAAAGGAAAGCAGTGACTTGAGATATTTGTATACTCATATTCATTGCCGCATTATTCATAAGAGCAAAAAGGAGGGAGCAACTGAATTGTCCTTCAACAGATGACTGACTGGATAAACAAAATGTGGTATATACACCAAATGGAATATGATTCAGATTTGAAAAATAGGGAAATTCTGAACATGCTACAACATGGATGAACCTTGAGAATATTATGCTAAGTGAAGTAAGCCAAGCACAAGAAGATAAATACTGTATGATTCTATTTATATGAGGTACCTATACTATCAAATTCACAGAGGCAAAAGGGAGAATAGTGATTGTCAGAGGTTAAGGGAAAAGGGGATATAAGGAGTTATTGTTTAATGGGTTCAGAGTTTCAGTTGAGGAAGACAAAAAGTTCTGGAGGTTAATGGTGGTGATGGTTGCACAACAATGTGAATCTACTTACTGCCACTGAACTGTACATGGAAAAATAGTTGATGTTAAGTGTTATGTAATCTGTATTTTACTACAATTAAAAAAACAAAAACTACATTTTCTAGTCTCCCTTGCAGGTAAGTTGGCCAAGTTTCCATGTTCCAGTGAGTGAAAGATGATGGCACATTACATCTGTTGAAATACATATGGAATATTTTTTAATTGGCTATGTGTTAAATCACAAGGAAAATCATAATGTCTTATAAAGTAGGGATAATAAAGCATCTTTTGATGACATTGAAGTAAAATAAAATTAATTAAAAAAAGATCTTCTACTGATTTATATAAAAACTCTTTTTAAAACAACATAAAATAAAAGGGGAAATAAGTTCTCAGAGTGTGAGATGGGGAGAATCTGCCTCTCAATGCACATCTCCACTGGGGAATCTGAAAATCCAGATCACAGGAGAAGGCTTTAACCTTACCTGGAGCTGAAATAGATTTAGGGAATGGTGCAAAATATGAAAGTAGAAGTAGCATTGAGAAGAGCCATGTAGGCATTCTCAGTCTCCAAGCCCAGGGAAGCCATCCCCGACTATATCTTATAAGCACCCTCAGGGAAGGCAGCCAGCAGAATTAGGGAAGAGTCACAAGGTGAAAGAAACTTCCAGCAGTATCTTGTGTTAATTTCTAGTGGGAATAAACGCCCTTTAAAAGAATCTGTGGCACAAAAGGGAACTGCAGCAGACACTAGCACAGACATGGGCACTTGGCATTACAGGAAGATGGGGAGGGGCATGGCCTGAAAGCTGTGCTTGCTTTCTCAGTAGGAAAGCTTATGACTTGGGGCAGTTGCTCAGCAAGGATACCTCCCCCCATCAACTCAGTAAATTAAAAACTGGAGAAAAAGAAAATAAATAAATAAATTGTACACCGTGAGAGAACGAGATCAGCTTCAAGAGATCCCTGCCATTCCAATTCCGTAGGAGACAGTGTGGACTCACCCACACATGAAGAACATAACTACAATAACCAACATCAGGAAAAGTCAATGCTTTTGGAGGAAGTCATACAACTAAGGAACTCATACAAAGTCTTCACCTCTACAAGAACTAAAAGTCAAAATAGGCAAAAATAAACATCAAAGTATGATCCGTAAGAGGGAAAAAAGTAATTCTAAGCAAAAAATACCATACATAAACAGTCCAGTCAAAAATTCAAAAACAATTTGAAGAAATAGTCTACCCAAATGAGAAGGAACCAGGAAAATAATTCCAGTAATATGATAAAATAGGGTTCTCTAATACCTCTAAATGATCACACTAGCTCTCCAGCAATGGATCCAACCCAAGAAGAAATCTCTGAACTGCAGATAAAGAATTCAGATTGATTATTGAGCTACTCAAGGAAATACCAGAAAAAGGTGAAAACCAACTTAAAGAAATTAAAAAATATATATAGGATATGGATGAAAAATTTTCCAGAGAAATAGATATCATAAAGAAAAAACAATCACAACTTCTGGAAATGAAAGACACACTTAGGGAAATACAAAATACAGTGGAAAGTTTCAACAATAGACTAGAACAAGTAGAAGAAAGAACTTTAGAGCTTGAAGACAAGGCTTTCAAATTAACCCAATCAGACAAAAACAAAGAAAAAAGAATTTTAAAAAATGAACCAAGTCTCTAAGAAATATAGGGTCATGTGAAATGGCCAAACCTAAGAATAATTGGTGTTCCTGTGGAAGAATAGAAATCAAAAGTTTGGAAAATTTATTTGAGGGAATAATTGAGGAAAACTTCCCTGGCCTTATTAGAGATCTAGCCATTCAAATACAAGTAGCTCAAAGAACTCCTGGGAAATTCATCACAAAAAGATCATCACCAAGGCACATAGTCATCAGGTGGTCCAAAGTCAGGATGAAGGAAAGAATCTTTAGAGCTGTGAGACAAAAGTATCAGGCAAGCCATAAAGGAAAACCTATCAGATTAGCAGCAGATTTGTCAGCAGAAACTTTACAAGCCAGAAGGGATTGGGGCCCCATCTTTAGCCTACTTAAACAAAATACTTGTCAGCCAAGAATTTGCTATCCAGCAAAACTAAGCTTCATTAATGAAGGAGAGGTAAAGTCTTTTTCAGACAAACAAATGCTGAGAGAATTTGCCACTAATACACCAGCAGTACTGGAAGTGCTAAAAAGGAGTTTCAAATCTTGAAACAAAACCTCAAAATACACTAAAATAGAAACTCCTTAAACTCAGTAGGGCCTATAAAACAATAATACAATGAAAAAACAAACAACCAAACAAGGTATTTAGGCAATAACTTACATGATGAATAGAACAGTACCTCACCAGCTGGGTGCAGTTGCTCAGTCCTGTAATACCAGAGCTTTTGGGAGGCCAAGGCAGGTGGATCACTTGAGGTCAGGAGTTCAAGACAAGCCTGACCAACATGGTAAAACCCCATCTATACTGCAAATGCAAAATTAGTCAGGCATGGTGGCTTCTGCCTGTAATCTCAGCTACTTGGAAGGCTGAGGCTGGAGAATCACTTGAACCTGGGAGGCGGCAGTTGCAGTGAGCCAAGATCGTGCCATTGTACTCCAGCCTGGAAAACAAGAGTGAAACTCCGACTTGAAAAGAAAAAGAAGAAGAGAAGAGAAGAGAAAGAAGCGGAGGGGAAGCTAGGGGAAGGGAGGGGAGGGGAGAAGGAAAGGAAGAAAGGAAACAGTACCTCACATCTCAATACTAACATTGAATGTAAATGGCCTGAGATTGTGCCATTGCATTCCAGCCTGGGCAACAAGAGTGAAACTCTGTCTCGAAAAGAAAAGAAGAAAACAAAAGAAGAGAAGAGAGGAGAAGAGAGGGGAGGGGAGGGGAGGGGATGG
>NW_012115044.1:8284496-8288296 GCF_000951035.1 Colobus angolensis palliatus
GGGGAGAAGAAAGGGGGAGGGGAGGAGGAAAGGGGAGGGAGAAAGAAAGGAAACAGTATCTCACATCTCAATACTAACATTGAATGTAAATGGCCTAATGGCCTCACTTAAAAGATACAAAATGGCAAAATGGATAAAACCTCACCAGCTGGCCAGGAGAGGTGGTTCGTGCCTGTAATCCCAGCACTTTGGGAGACCAAGGTGGGCAGATCACTTGAAGCCAGGAGTTCAAGACCAGCCTGGCCAACATAGTGAAACCTCTTCTCTACTAAAAATACAAAAATTAGCTGGGCGTGGTGGTGGATGCCTATAATCCCACCTAATGGAGAGGATGAGGCAGGAGAATTGTTTGAACCCAGGAGGCAGTTGGAGGCTGCAGTAAGCTGAGATTGTTCCACTGCACTCCAGCCTGGGCGATAAAGTGAGACCCTATCTCAAAGAAAACAAAAAACAAACACGAACAAACAAAAAAACAACCAAGTGTCCACCATCTTTAAGAGATTCACCTAACACATAAGGACTCACATAAACTTAAGGTAAAGGGGTAGAAAAACATATTCCATGCAAACATAAACCAAAAGCAACCAGGAATAGCTCTTCTTATGTCAGACAAAATAGACTTTAAAGCAACAACAGTTAAAAAAAAAAAAAAAAAAAAACAAGGAAAATACTGCAATCCTAAATATATATGTACCTAACACTGGTGCTCCAAAACTTACAAAACAATTACTACTAGACCTAAGAAATGAAAGAGAGATCGCAACACAATAATAATGGGGGACTTCAGTATTCCACTGACAGCACTAGACAAATCATCAAGACAGAAAGGCATCAAAGAAATGGTAGACTTAAACTACACCCTAGACCAAGTGGACTTAATACATATTTACAGAATATTCTACCCAAGTGCAGAACATACATGCTTCTCATCAGCACGTGGAACATTCTCCAAGATAGACAATATGATAGGCCACAAAATAAGTCTCAATAATTTAAGGAAATCAAAATCATATGAAGTATATTCTCAGACTATGGTGGAATAAAACTGGAAGTTTATTTTAAAAGGAGTCCTGAACACTAAAAAATAAATGGAAATTAAATAATCTTCTCTTGAATTATCTTTGGGTTAATAAGGAAATCAAGATTTAAATTTAAAAATTATTTAAACTAAACAATAGTCGTTACACAACTTATCAAAACCTTGGGATAAAGCAAAGCTGTGCTAATAGAAACAGCATTAAATGTCTACATCAAAAAGTCTGAAGGAGCACACCTCAAAGAACTAGAGAAACAAGAACAAACTAAATCCAAACCCAGCAGAAGAAAAGAAGTAACAAAGATCAGTGCAGAACTAAATGAAGTTGAAACAAAAAAGATCCAAAGGATAAATGAAACAAAAAGCTGGTTCTTTGAAAAGATACATAAAATTGATAGACCATTAGTAAGATTAACCAAGAAAACAAGAGAGAGGATCCAAACAAGCTCAATTAGAAATGAAAGGAGAGATATTACAACCAATACCTTAGAAAAACCAAAGATCATTCAAAGCTACTATTAATGACAGACCAATATCCCTGATGAACATAGATGCAAAAACTCCTTAACAAAATACTAGCTAACCGAATTAACAGCATATCAAAAAGATTATACATCATGATCAAGTGGGTTTCATACCAGTGATGCAGGGATAGCTTAACATACGTGGGTGAATATATGTGATACATCACATAAACAGAATTTAAAACAAAAATTGGTGAGGAAAAAGTACTTGACAAAATCCAGCATCCCATTAATATAAAAACCCTCACAAAATTGGCATAGAAAGGACATATGTGAAAGTAATACAAACCATCTAAGACAAACCCACAGTGAACATCATACTGAATAGAGAAAAGATGAAACCATTCCCCCTGAGAACTAGAACAATACAAGGATGCCCACTTTCACCACTTCTGGTCAACATAATACTGGAAGTCATAAATAAAGCAAGCAGACAAGAGAATAAAATGAAAGGCATCCAAATTGGAAAAGAGTAAGTCAAACTGTTGCTGTACACCAATGATATGATTGTATACCTAGAAAACCCTAAAGACTAATCCAGAAAGCTCCTAGATTTGATAGATAAATCAGTAAAGTTTCAGGACAAAACAAATCAGTGTACCCAAATAAGTAGCACTGGTATACACCAACAGTAACCAAGCTGAGAATCAAATCAAGAACACAGCCTCTTTTACAACAGCAAGCAAGCAAGAAAAAGAGAGAAAAAGAATGGAAAGAAAGGAAGAAAGAAAAGAAAGAAAGAAAGAGAAGAAAAGAAAGAGAAAAAAGAAAGAGAGAGAGAAAGAAAAGGAAGGAAAGAGGAAGAGGAAAGGAAAAGGAAAAGAAAGAAAGAAAAAGAGAAAGAAGAAAAGAAAAGAAAGAAAAAGAGAAAATCCTCCCTAACTCATTTTATGAGCCCAGCATCATCCTGATACCAAACCCTGGTAAAGACACAACAAAAAAAGAGAATTTTAGACCAATATCTCTGATGAACATTGATGCGAAAATCTCAATAAAATACTGGCCAACTAAATCCAGCAGCACATCAAAAAGCTTACCTACCATGATCAAGTCGGCTTCATCTCTGGGATGCAAGGCTGGTTCAACATACACAAATCAATAAATGTAATCCATCACACAATCGGAACCAATGATGAAAACCACATGATTATCTCAATAGATGCAGAAAAGGACTTTCACACAATTCAACAGCCCTTCATGCTAAAAACTCTCGATAAGCTAGGTATTGATGGAACATATCTCAAAATAGAAAGAGCTATTTATGACAAATCCACAGCCAATATCATACTGAATGGGCAAAAACTAGAAGCATTTCCTTTGAAAACTGGCACAAGACAGGGATGCCCTCTCTCACCACTCCTATTCAACATAGTGTTGGAAGTTCTGGCCAGGGCAATCAGGCAAGAAAAAGAAATAAAGGGTATTCAATTAGGAAAAGAGGAAGCCATATTGTCCCTGTTTGCAGATGACATCATTGTATATTTAGAAAACCCCGTTATCTTCACCTAAAATCTCCTTAAGCTGATAAGCAACTTTAGCAAAGTCTTAGGATACAAAATCAATATGCAAAAATCACAAGCATTCCTATACACCAATAACGGACAAGCAGAGAGCCAAATCATGAGGGAACTCCCATTCATAATTGCTACAAAAAGAATAAAATAGTTAGGAATATAACTTACAAGGGATGTGAAAGACCTCTTCAAGAAGAACTAGAAAGCACTGCTCAGTGAAATAAAACAGGACACAAAAAATGGAAGAACATTCCATGCTCATAGATAGGAAGAATCAATATCTTGAGAATGGCCACACTGCCCAAGATAATTTATAGATTCAATGCCATCCCCATCAAGCTACCAATGACTTTCTTCACAGAATTAGAATAAACTAAAGTTCATATGGAACCAAAAAAGAACCTGTATAGCCAAGACATTCCTAAGCAAAAAGAACAAAGCTGGAGGCATCATGCTACCTGACTTCAGACTATACCACAAGGCTACAGTAACCAAAACAGCACAGTACTGGTACCAAAACAGAGAAATAGACCATGCAACAGAACAGAGACCTCAGAAATAGCACCACACATCTACAGCCATCTGATCTTTGACAAACCTGACAAAAACATGCAATGGGGAAAGGATTCCCTATTTAATAAATGATGCTGGGAAAACTGGCTAGCCATATGTAGAAAGCTGAAACTGGATCCCTTCCTTACACTTTATACAAAAATTAATTCAAGA
>NW_012115044.1:8288620-8289634 GCF_000951035.1 Colobus angolensis palliatus
AAAGAAACTACCATCAGAGTGAACAGGCAACCTACAGAATGGGAGAAAATTTTTGCAATCTACTCATCTGACAAAGGCCTAATATCCAGAATCTACAAAGAACTCAAGCAAATTTACAAGGAAAAAAAACCCCATCAAAAAGTGGGTGAAAGATATGAACAGACACTTCTCAAAAGAAGACATTTATGCAGCCAACAGACACACGAAAAAATGTTCATCATTATATATTCTTATAAACCAGTAACAGACAAACAGAGAGTCAAATCACAAGTGAACTCCCATTCACAATTGCTTCAAAGATAATAACATACCTAGGAATCCAACTTACAAGGGATGTGAAGGACCTCTTCAAGGAGAACTACAAACCACTGCTCAACGAAATAAAAGATGACACAAACAAATGGAAGAACATTCTATACTCATGAATAGGAAGTGTCAGTATCGTGAAAATGGCCATACTGCCCTAGGTAATTTATAGATTCAATGCCATCCCCATCAAGCTACCAATGACTTTCTTCACAGAATTGGAAAAAAATACTTTAAAGTTCATATGGAACCAAAAAAGAGCCCATATTGCCAAGACAATCCTAAGCCAAAAGAACAAAGCTGAAGGCATCACGCTACCTGACTTCAAACTGTGCTACAAGGCTGCAGTAACCAAAAGAGCATGGTACTGGTACCGAAACAGAGATGTAGACCAATGGAACAGAACAGAGGCCTCAGAAATAATACCACACATCTACAACCATCTGATCTTTGGCAAACCTGACAAAAGCAAGCAATGAGGAAAGGATTCCCTATTTAATAAATGACGCTGGGAAAACTGGCTAGCCATATGTAGAAAGCTGAAACTGGACTCTTTCCTTACACCTTAAACAAAAATTAATTAAAGATCGATTAAAGACTTAAATGTTAGACCTAAAACCATAAACACCCTAGAAGAAAACCTAGGTAATACCATTCAGGACATAGGCATGGGCAAGGACTTCATGTCTAAAACACCAGAAGCAATGG
>NW_012115044.1:8289815-8290206 GCF_000951035.1 Colobus angolensis palliatus
ATCATTAAGAAGTCAGGAAACAACAGGTGCTGGAGAAGATGTGGAGAAATAGGAACACTTGTACACCGTTGGTGGGACTGTAAACTAGTTCAACCATTGTGGAAGACAGTGTGGCGATTCCTCAGGGATCTAGAAGTAGAAATACCATTTGACCCAGCCATCCGATTACTGGATATATACCCAAAGGATTATAAATCATGCTGCTATAAAGACACATGCATACGTATTTTTATTGCAGCACTATCCACAATAGCAAAGACTTGGAACCAACCCAAATGTCCATCAATGATTGACTGGATTAAGAAAAATGTGGCACATATACACCATGGAATACTATGCAGCCATAAAAAAGGATGAGTTTGCGTCCTTTGTAGGGACATGGATGAAGCAG
>NW_012115044.1:8290256-8295625 GCF_000951035.1 Colobus angolensis palliatus
TATACACCATGGAATACTATGCAGCCATAAAAAAGGATGAGTTTGCGTCCTTTGTAGGGACATGGATGAAGCAGGAAACCATCATTCTGAGCAAACTATCTCAAGGACAAAAAATCAAACACCACATGTTCTCACTCATAGGTGGGAATTGAACAATGGGAACACTTGGACACAGGAAGGGGAACATCACACATGGGGGCCTGTCATGGGTTTGGGGGATGGGGAAGGGATAGCATTAGGAGATATACCTAATGTAAATGATGAGTTAATGGGTGCAGCACACTAACATGGCACATGTATACATATGTAACAAACCTGCACGTTGTGCACATGTACCCTAGAACTTAAAGTATAATAAAAAATAATAATAATAAAAAGAAATTTTAGGTACTTTTTTTAGTAAATGTTTTATTGAAATAAAATGACATTTCCTACAATTTACCCATTTACAGTACACGATTCAGTGATTTGGGGTATGAGTATATTCACTGAATTTTGTAACCATCACCAAATCAATGTTTAGATATTTTTGTTACTCTAAAAAGAAACCATGTACCTATTACCAGTTACTTCCCTTTCTTGCCAAACCTCATGATTCTAGGCAATAACTACTTTATTCTTTGTATATATGAATTTGTCTATTATAGCCATTTCAAAGCAATAAAACCATACAATATTTGGTATTTTGTCACTGGCTTTTTTCACTTAACAAAATTCTTTCAAGGTTCATTCATGTCATACGAGTACTTTATTCCTTTTTATTGGTAAATAAGATTACATTTTATCATATTTTATTTATTCATTTTTCAGTGCTTTTTGAGGCCTAGGCAGGAGGATTGCTTGAGCCCAGGAGTTCAAGGCTGCAGTGAGCTATGATCATGCCACTGTACTCCCTGTCTTGAAAAAAAAAAAAGTAGCTTTGTGGTTTAACGTTTAGACGACATAACAGACTGCTATTAGAAGTGGCCTCATAGAATGAGTTGGAAGTGTTTCCTACTCTTCTGTTCTTTGGAGAGTTTGTGAAAAATTGGTAGTAATTCTTCCTCAAATGTTCGGTAGAACTCAACAGTGAAGCCCTGTGGTCCTGGGCTACTCTTTGTGAGAGGTTTTTCCAATTACAAATTCATTTCATTACTTGTTATGTCTATTCATATCTTCTAAAGTCAGTTTTGATAGTTTGTGTTTTTCTAGGAATTTATACATTTTGTACAGGTTATCTAATTTATTGGAATATTGTTATTCATAATACTCCATTACAATCTTTTTAATTCTCTGAGATAGGTCCCTCTTTTCACCTTTTTTTCTTTTCTTATTTTTTTTTTTAGACAGAGTCTAGCTCTGTCACCAGGCTGGAGTGCAGTGGTGAGATCTTGGCTCACTGCAACCTCCTCCTCCCAGGTTCAAGCGATTCTTCAGCCTCGGCCTCCCGAGTAGCTGGGACTTCAGGCACATGCCACCATGCCCAACTAAATTTTGTATTGTTTTATACAAAAATTAGATGGGGTTTCATTATGTTGGCTAGGATGGTCTTGATCTCTTGACCTCGTGATCTGCCCGCCTCGGCTTCCCAAAGTGCTGGGATTACAGGTGTGAGTCACCATGCCCGGCCTTTACTCTTGATTATAATGTTAGTTTCTCTTCTTGTCTTGGTCAGCCTAGCTAAAGTTTTGTCAATCGTTTTGACCTTTTCAAAGAACCAACATTTTTTTCAGCTTTATTGAGTTACAAGAGACAAAAACTGATTATATTTAAGGTATGCAACTCAATATTTTATATAAATTAACATCTATCACTTCACATAATTGTCATTTTCTTCCTTTTCCCCTTCCCTGCTTCACCCTCACAACCACCATTCTACTTTCTCTAAGTGTATTTTCACTTTTGCATATGTGAGATCATGCAATATTTGTCTTTCTGTGTCTGAATTGTTTCACTTAGCATAATATCCTCCAGGTGCATCCAAGTTGTCATAAATGTCAGAATTTACTTTTTTATAAAAGCTGAATAATATTTCAGTGTGTTAGTGTGTGTGTGTATCATATTTTCTTGATCTATTCATCTTTTGATGGACAGCTTTTAGGTTGTGTTCATATCTTGGCTATGTGAATAATAGTGCAGTGAAGATGGGAATATAGATCTGTCTTTGAGATACTGATTTCCTTTGGATATATACCCAGAAATGAGATTGCTGGATCTGTGGGAGTTCTATTTTTAATTTTTGAGGAATCTTCATACCATTTTCTGTAATGGCTGTACCAATTTACATTCCCATCAGCAATGCACAAGGGTTCCCTTTTCTCCACATTCTTGCCAACATTCGTTATCTTTTGTCTTTGATAATAGCCATTCAAACAGGTGAGATGATTTCTTGTGGTTTTGATATGCATTTCCTTAATAATTAGTAATGTTAAACACTTTTTCATATATTTGTTGACCCTCTGTATGTCATCTTTGAGATATGTCTATTCAACCCTTTTACCCATTTTTTAATTGGGCTGTTTGGTTTATTGCTATTGACTTGTTTGAATTTCTTATATAATTTAGATATTAACCCCTTATCAGACATAAGGTTTAAATATTTTTTCCCATTCTGTAGGTTATTTTGTCACTCTATTGCTTGTTTTCTTTGCTCTGCAGATGCTTTTTAGTTTGATTCAATCCCACTTAACTTTGTAATATATTTTGAAATCAGAAAGTGGGATACCTCCAGCATTGTTATTCTTGTTCAATATTACTTTGGCTATTTGGGGTCTTTTGTGGTTCCACGTGAATTTTAGGATTTTTTTTCTATTTCTGTAAAGTATTTCATTGGTATTTTCATAGGGATTTCATTGAATCTATGGATCACTTTGGATAGCATGGGGATTTTTAACAGTATCAATTCTTTTTTTTTTTTTTTTTTAAGACAGTCTTGCTCTATCACCCAGGCTGGAGTGCAGTGGCACGATCTTGGCTCACCGCAACCTCTACCTGCTGGGTTCAAGCAATTCTCCTGCCTCAGCCTCCCACATAGCTGAGATTACAGACACCCACCACTATGCCTGGCTAAATTTTTTTGTATTTTTAGTAGAGATGGGATTTCACCACGTTGGTCAGGCTAGTCTCCAACTTTTTACCTCAGGTAATCCACCCGCCTCAGCCTCCCAAAGTGCTGGGATTACAGGCATGAGCCACCACACCCAGCAATATTAATTCTCCCAGTCCATAAAAACGGATGTCTTTCCTTTTATTTGTGGTCAAAGAACCAACTTTTTGATTATTTGTTTTTGTATTTATTTTTTTCTTTTAGACTTCATTAATTTCTGCTATAATCTTTATTTCCTTTTTTCTGTTTTCTTTCAGTTTAGTTTGTTTTTTATTTTTCTATGTTTTAATGTGGATGGTGAGGATGTTGATTTGAGTATTTTTCTTTTCTTTTCTTTTTTTCTTTTTTTGAGATGGGTCTCATTCTGTCATGCAGGCAGGAGAGCGGTGGTGTGATCATGGATCATGGCTTACTGCAGTCTCAACCGCCCTGGCTCAAGTGATCGTCCCACCTCAGCCTTTCAAGTAGCTGGGACTACAGGCATGTGTTACTATGCCCAGATTATTGATTGATTGATTGATTGATTGATTGAGACAGGGTCTCCTTATGTTACCCAGTCTGGTCTCGATACCCCAGACTCAAGCAATCTTTCCACCTCAGCCTCCCAAAGTGCTGGGATTACAGGTGCAACCCACTGTGCTCAGCCCTTTTTTTTTTTTTTTTTTTAACATACTTGCTTATAGCTATAAATTTTCCTCTCAGCATTTCTTAAGCTACATACTGGAGTTTTTAGTATGTTGTATCTTCATTTCATTCTTCACAAAGTATTTTTGGTTTCTTTCATTTGTTATTCAGTCAGATATTAGTATAGCCACTGAAGATTTCTTATGGCTGCTATTTCCATTTTATGTCCCTTTTTACTATTTGCTTTAACCTTTTGTATATCTTTGATCTAAAGCATGTCTCCTGTAGAAAGCATATAGTTGGATACTATTTGTTTGTTTTGTGCAGTCATACTATATCTTCCTTTTGATTGGAATGTTTAATCAATTCACACTTAATGTTATTGTTGGTAATGTTAGATTGATGGCTGTAAATTTAGTTTTTATTTTCCGTATGTTCATGCCTTTTTTCCCTGCACTCCGCCTTTACTGATTTTTTAAACATTAAATGAATATTTATTTATTTGTTTACTTTAAGTTCTGGGATACATAGGGAGAACGTGCAGGTTTGTTACATAGGCATACATGTGCCATGGTAGTTTGCTGCACCTATCAACCCATCATCTGGGTTTTAAGCCCCACATACATTAGGTATTTGTCCTCATACTCTCCCTCCCCTTGCCCCCTACCCCACAGCAGGCCCCGATATGTGATGTTCCCCTCCCTGTGTCCATGTGTTTTCATTGTTCAACTCCCAATTATGAGTGAGAACATACAGTGCTTGGTTTTCTGTTCCTATGTAAATTTGCTGAGAATGATGGCTTCAAGCTTCATCTATGTCCCTGCAAAGGACATGAACTCATCCTTTTTTATGGCTGCACAGGATTCCTAAGTGTATATGTGCCACATTTTCTTTATTCAGTCTATCACTGGTGGGCATTTGGGTTGTTTCCAAGTCTTTGCTATTGTGAATAGTGCTGTAATAAACATATGCATCCATGTGTCTTTATAGTAGAATGATTTATAATCCTTTGGGTATATACCCAGGAGTGAGATTGCTGGGTCAAATGGTATTTCTTGTTCTAGATCCTTGAGGAACCACCACACTGTCTTCCACATTGATTGAATTAATTTACACTGCCACCAACAGTGTAAAAGCATTTCTGTTTCTCCACAGACTCACCAGCATATGTTCTTTCCTGACTTTTTAATAGCCATTCTAACTGATGTGAGATGGTATCTCATTGTGGTTTTGATTTGCATTTCTCTAACGAGCAGTGATGATGAATATTTTTTCATATGTTTCTTGGCTGCATAAATGTCTTTTGAGAAGTGTTTGTTCATATGCTTCTCCCACTTTTTGATGTTTTTTTCTTTTTGTAAATTTGTTTAAGTTCCTTGTAGATTCTGGATATTAGACCTTTATCAGGTGGATAGCTTGTAAAAATTTTCTCCCATTTTGTAGGTTGCTTGTTCACTCTGATGATAGTTTCTTTCACTGTGCAGAAGCTCATAAGTTTGATTAGATCCCATATGTCAATTTTGGCTTTTGTTGCCATTGCTTTTAATGTTTTAGTCATGAAGTCTTTGCCCATGCCTATGTCCTGAATGGTATTACCTAGGTTTTCTTCTAGGGTTTTTATGGTTTTAGATCTAACATTTAAGTCTCTAATCCATCTTGA
>NW_012115044.1:8296905-8302801 GCF_000951035.1 Colobus angolensis palliatus
GATCTCCTGACCTCGTGATCTGCCTGTCTCAGCCTCCCAAAGTGCTGGGATTACAGGCTTGAGCCACCACACCCAGCCAATCATGTGGTTTTTGTCATTGGTTCTTTTTATGTGATGGATTATGTTTATTGACTTGTGTATGTTGAGCCAGCCTTGCATCCCAGGGATGAAGTCAACTTGATCATGGTGGGTAAGCTTTTTGATGTGCTGCTGGATTTCGTCTGCCAGTATTTTATTGAGGATTTTGTATTGACGTTCATCAAGGATATTGGCCTGAAATTTTCTTTTTTTGCTGTGTCTCTGCCAGGTTTTGGTATCAGGATGATGCTGATCTCAGGAAATGAGTTAGGGAGGAGTCCCTCTTTTTCTATTATTTGAAATAGTTTCAGAAGGAATGGTTCCAGCTCCTCTTTGTACCTCTGGTAGAATTTATCTGTGAATCTATCCATTCTTGGACTTTTTTTGGTTGGTAGGCTATTAATTACTACCTCAATTTCAGAGCTTGTTCTTGGTTCATTCCAGGATTCAACTTCTTCCTGTTTTAGTCTTGGGAGGTTGTATGTGTCCAGGAATTTATCCATTTCTTCTAGATTTTCTAGTTTACTTGTGTAGAGGTGCTTATATTATTCTCTGATGGTAGTTTGTATTTCTTTGGAATCAGTGGTGATATCCCCTTTATCATTTCTTATTGTGTCTATTTGATTCTTCTGTCTTTTCTTCTTCATTAGTCTAGCCAGCAGTCTATTTTGTTAATCTTTTCATAAAACCAGCTCCTGGATTTACTGATTTTTTGAAGGGTTTTTCATGTCTCTTTCTTATTCAGTTCCACTCTGATCTTAGTTATTTCTTGTCTTCTGCTAGCTTTTGAATTTGTTTGCTCTTTCTTCTCAAGTTTTTTTTCATTGTGATGTTAGTGTGTTGATTTTTTTATCTTTCTCACTTTCTGATGTGGGCATTTAGTGCTATAAATTCTGCTCTTAACACTGCTTTAGCTGTGTCCCAGAGATTCTGGGTTTGTTGTATCTCTCTTTGTTCTCATTGGTTTCAAATAACTTTTTTATTTCTGCCTTTATTTTATTATTTACCCAGTAGTCATTCAGGAGCAGGTTATTCAGTTTCCATTAGTTGTGCAGTTTTGTGTGAGTTTCTTAATCCTGAGTTCTGATTTGATTGCACTGTGATCTGAGAGACTGTTTGCTATGATTTCCATTTGTTTGCATTTGCTGAGGAGTGCTTTGCTTCCAATTATGTGGTCGATTTTAGAATAAGTGTTATGTGGCACTTAGAAGAATGTATATTCTATTGATTTGTGGTGGAGAGTTCTGCAGTTGTCTATTAGGTCCTCTTGGTCCAGGGCCGAGTTCAAATCCTGAATATCCTTGTTAATTTTCTGTCTTGTTGATCAGTCTAATATTGATAGTGGGGTGTTAAATTCTCCCACTATTACTGTGTGGGAGTCCAAGTCTCTTTGTAGGTCTCTAAGAACTTGTCTTATGAATCTGAGTGGGATATTGACTCATATCCCAGTGTGTGGATACTCCTCTGTTGGGTGCATATATGTTTAGCATAATTAGCTCTTCTTGTTGCATTGATCCCTTTACCATTATGTAATGCCCTTCTTTCTCTTTTTTGATCTTTGTTGGTTTAAAGTCTGTTTTGTCAGAGACTAGGATTGCAACCTCTACTGTTTTTTTGCTTTCCATTTGCTTGGTAAATATTACTCCATCCTTTTATTTTGAGCCTAGTGTGTCTACATGTGAGATGGGTCTCCTGAATGCAGCACACTCATGGGTCTTGATTCTTTATCCAATTTGCCAGTCTTGTCTTTAATTGGGGACTTTAGCCCATTACCATTAAGGGTTAATATGGTAATGTGTGAATTTGATCCTATCATTATGATGCTAGCTGGTTATTTTGCACATTAGTTGATGCAGTTTCTTCATAGTGTCATTGGTTTTTATATGTTGGTATGTTTTTGCAGTGACTGGTACTGTTTGTTTTGGTTTTTTTCTCCCCCCATATTTAGTGCTTCCTTCAGGAGCTCTTGTAAGGTAGGCTGGGTGGTGACAATATCCCTCAAAATTTGCTTGTCTGGAAAGCATTTTATTTCTCTGTTTATTAAACTTAGTTTGGCTGGATATGAAGTTCTCATTTGAAAATTCTTTTCTTTAAGAATGTTGAATATTGGCCCCCTCCTGGTTTCAAGGGATTCTCGTGCTTCAGCCTCCCAAGTAGGTGGGAATACAGGCACTTGCTACCACACCTGGCTAATTTTTGTGTTTTTAGTACAGACAGGGTTTCACCATGTTGGCCAGACTGGTCTCCTGGCCTCAGGTGATCCACCCACCTTGGCCTCCCAAATTACTGAGATTACAAGCATTAGCCATTGTGCTTGACTCTTCCTCTCCTTTTTTTTTTTTTTTGTCCAATTTTTTGTTATACATGTTATATCTCTATGTTCTGCAAACCCAATAATACATTGTTTAAATTAAATTACTATGAAATCTTATATAATTGTATGTCTTTTAAGGATGTTGACAAAAATGTAGATCCTGTATATATTCATAGAATCTGTTACATTGATGTTTTTGCTTATCATTTTTGGTTTTCTTCATTTGTTGCTGTAGATTCAAATTACCAACGGTGGTATCTTTTCCTTGTTCCAATATTGCTTTGCTCTCACCCACCTCCTTTGTGTTGT
Organism: Colobus angolensis palliatus; assembly: GCF_000951035.1. Lineage (NCBI taxonomy): Eukaryota > Metazoa > Chordata > Mammalia > Primates > Cercopithecidae > Colobus > Colobus angolensis. The sequence continues at coordinate 8,299,607 of NW_012115044.1, forward strand.
TACTGGCAAATATATATACAGATCTCACAATACAATTACATACATATTGTCTTATATAATTGATTTTTGAATCGGTTAAAAGGTGCTTGGAGAATAAATATGCAATTATGTCATTTTAATTGTCTACCTAGTTACCTTTACTGGTACACTGTTCTTTGTGTAGATTTGAATTACTTGCTGGGGTCACTTTCTTTCACCCTCAAGGACTTTCCTTAGTATTTTTTGTAAGATAGCTCTGTTATCAACAAATTCTCTCAGTTTTTGTTTATCTGAGATGTCTTTATTTCATCTTTATTTTTGAAAGACAGTTTTGCTCAACATAAGACTCTTGATTAGCAGGTTTTTTTTCTTCTACTGTTTTGAATATGTCATTTCACATTCCATTGCCTTTCAGCTTCCATTGTTTCTGAAAATTAGCTGTTAATCTTAATAGGGCTCCTTTGTACACACTGTTTTCAAGGTGTCTTTTTTTCTTTTAAGCATGTTTACTGGGATGTGTCTGAGTAGAGATTTCTTTATCCTGCTTGAAGTTTACTGAACTTCTTAAAGCATAGATAATGTTTTTCATCAAATTTAGGAAAGTTTTCAACCATTATTTTAAGAAATATTTGTATTCCTTTCTTTCCTTTTCTTCTGTTATTTCCATTATATATATTCTTGTGATTAATGGTATTTGACATTTCTTTGAGATTGTTCATACTCCTTCATTCTTTTTTTCCTGTTTTTTTTCTGTGCTGTTTCAATAATCTTCTTCTTCCAGCATCAGTCTCTTACACCCTCAAAAATTGCTCTATTAAATGAAGTCACATAAATATTTTTGAAACATTGCTTTACACTCATCACTCCCTAACTTGAAAGCTTCTTATAACTCTCCATTTTCTATATTGAAAATAAGTTTAGAGATTGACATTGATTAGCTATTTTGTACCTCATTAACATTATTTCCCCTATTCCCCTTCATGAATCTTTTAATCTAGTCAAATTGGCTTGTCAATAAAACCAGTTTTAATATCAACCTCTACAGCACTTTATGCTTATCACTCATTTCATTATAGTACCTCATAATGTCATTTTAACTTATTTTTTAATATAGTGAATTTTAAGCCTCTGGAATTTAGTTTTTTAATATCCTAACACTTGGTACACTACTCTGAATGTTAGGAATGTAATTGTTGAAAATGTTGTTATATACAACATGACATTTAATCATGTTTCAATTACTGACAGTCAATAAATATAATCGAAGCGCAAAAATTCTCTCCTAAGAATAAATTATTAGAGTTGGAAATTGAAGGCAAATGTTAACGAGAAAATTATGTAATTGTTCTTTCCCACTGAAATCAATTGACGACTCTGATGTATATTGATTAAAAATGCTTTAATATGTACAAACAACTGCAAATATACTGTTTTGTTCAATTAATGATTTGACAATTTAGTGAAGTGCTGGATGGAAAAGACATATAAACTAAGGGGAGTGGATCTCTCCCATGGCTGTGTCACTTTTTTTATTTCTCTATTCCCACATCATTACCAAAGCCAGTAATCTCCAACCATCTAGTTCTCAATCTTAAGACTATTGTTCAGAGCCGGGCTTAGTGGCTCACGCCTGTAATCCCAGCACTTTGTGAGGCTGAGAATGGGTGGATCACTAGGTCAGGAGATAGAGACCATCCTGGCTAACACAGTGAAACCCTGTCTCTATTAAAAATACAAAAAAATAGCCAGGTGTAGTGGCACATGTCTGTAGTTCCAGCTCCTCAGGAGGCTGAAGCAGGATAATCGTTTGAACCCAGGAGGTGGAGGTTGCAGGGAGCCAAGATCACACCACTGCACTCCACCCTGGGTGACAGAGTGAGACTCCATCTCAAAAAAAAAAAAAAAAAAAAAAAATACTATTATTCAGACAAGTTCCTGAGCAAAAGTTTTCTCTTTGTAAGGCATCATAATATACATATAATGTCAGCAATTCTATTTTACAATATGGCACAGATATGTATATTTTTGTACAGTGTGAATGATTATGGTCAATTTTATATTATTTGTTTCTAGTTTAGTAAACATAGGGCAAAATAAAGAAAAGGCAATTTCAGAAAGCATGCCAAGCAGCAGATATTGATTTGTTGTTTAATTCCTTGCCCTTAAAACACGTTGAATAAAACTATCTTGATATCCTATTTGGATTTGCTTATGTCATTGTGAAGCTAATCTGAAAATTTAAAGCTATATGCATGTAAACTTCTATGTAATAGATATGTGACTATAAACAACTGTGGTAATACAAGAATAAATAAGGGTACTTACTGAAAATGAAAAAGAAACAAACATTGCATTTCAGAACAAATGCCAATTTAACCAAAATGAGACATAGAATTAAACTGAAAGCATAACTAGAAAGATAAGCATGTTATGTGCAGAAGTAGCTTCACTTCTATTTCCTTCTCTTTTTGATCCTTTATTCAAAATCTTATGGAGTCTAAACAGAATAACCCATCCCCTGTAAGAAATTATCATTTTTGTTTTATGCAAAATGAATACATCATTAAAATGATTTTTAAAAATCATGAAATATAGTATCTGTGTTCATTGTCTAATGGAAGTTTTAAAAAAAGTATTTGATAGAAATAGAATAATTTTGATAGTTCATTATATGCTTTAAATAGCAAGTATTTCTCTGTATGAAAGGAGTTTGCATGTATTATAGATAAAATATTGATCCTAGTATGGATTGTCATTGTTGTCCTAGTCTGTTTCGTGCTGCTGTAACAGAATACCACACACTATGCAATTTATAAACAATAGAGGTTTATTTGGCTTATGATTCTGGAGGCTGGAAAGTCCAAGATTGAGGGGCAACATCTGATGAGGGACTTCTTACTGTGTTGTAACATGGTGGAAGGTATCACATGTTGAGAGATGTGCAACAGATGGAAGGGGCCTGAGCTAATCCTTTCATCAGAAACCCACTCCCATGATAACCAACCCATTCTCACAATAACTATATTAATTCAAACATGAGGGCAAAGCCCCCATGTCCTAATCACCTCTTAAAAATCTCATTCTCAGTACTATTGCACTGGGGATTAAGTTTCCAACACATGAATTTTGGGGGACACATTCAAACCATAGCAATAGTAATAAATTTCATTATGTAGATAAGTATGTATGTGTGATCTTCAATTCTTTTTTTTTTTT
>NW_012115044.1:8303831-8305680 GCF_000951035.1 Colobus angolensis palliatus
AAGAATGTAAAGCGATGAAAGTTATATAATTTTACAGGTAATTTTATGAATTATGTAGCAGACAATTATTGCAACTCTAAAGATTGTTTACAAATTCAACAAAAATATTAGGATTCATAGACATAAGTTTATCCTGTTATGACAAACACATAATTACATTATTATTCCTTTATCTTTAAATTCCTTTAGTCAAATTTTTAAATTCTTACAGATGAATAGAATTTAAATTAGATTTAATTAAATCTTTTTTTTCTTTAGGAAAAAGTCAAAGAGAAGGAAGAAAATCTGAATCTTGTAAACCAATTCTTAAAGTAGAATACAAGACCTGCAAAAACAGGTATGCATTTTTACTTTAGGGAAAGAGGGATATGAAGCAGAGACAATAAAGGCAAATGATCTTCAATGTTAATATATTGTTTAAAGTTTTACATAATTGTAAATACAACTGAATCCTCCATATTAACATAACTGATTTTTTGTCTCGTAGACATATCTCTGATAATGATTATTATGAATATTGCAAATTGCAAGTGTTAATTATTTCAGGATTCTTAATGAGCATTTAGATAAGTATTATACACAATAATCTGAACAGTAAAGGACTTCTGACCATGCATACTACAAGTAGCAGGATTAAGCAGAAGCAATGTGTCCATTGATATTGCATGTGAAAGACTTAAATACATAACCAAGTCTCTGTACTTTAAGATCTTACATTCTGAAGTCAGACGATTACGGTTTGTTGGAAAGATAAAGTTATGTACATTAATGTAATAAAAAGTACTAAATTTTAAGATGTTGAAAAATAAAAAAATTCATATAATATTATTTTGTGTTTAAAGTAGCCATATCCAGCTGAATGCCTTGCCACACACCTGTAATCCCAGCACTTTGGGAGGCTAAGGCGGGTGGATTACCTGAGGTTAGGAAATTGAAACCAGCTAGAGGAGCATGGCAAAAACCTGTCTCTACTGAAAACACACAAAAAAATTAGCAGGGCATGGTGGCACATGCCTGTAATCTCAGCTACTTGAGAGGCTGAGGCACAAGAATCCCTTGAACCCAGGAGGTGGAAGTTGCAGTGAGCCAAGATGGTGCCACTACACTTCAGCCTGGACAACAGAGCGAGACTCTGTCTCAAAAAAAAAAAAAAAGTAGCCATGTCCTATATATCAACAAGTTCCTTTTACCTGGCAATAATAATTAGTGGCAATATGCTCATTCAGAATTACCATGATACATCTTGCCAAACATTAAATTATTTTAATTCAAATTAAATAATCCTACTTTGTATTAATAATGTGCTCATTTTATAATGTTTTCTTGGTATCATAGGTTTACTGAATGTTTGTTTATAACTGCTCTTCTAAAATTTTAATAGTACAAAATTATGGTCATTTTTAACCAGTTATTTTATCTATATATAAATATCTCTTTAGCCAACTATGCATTAACTGATAAAAATGACCACTGTTTTATACCATTATAAGTATTAGAATGTTTTAAATTTAATCATTATTAATGGAAATATGAAATATATGACATATATTTTGCCTCTTAAAATATTACTTATAGTTTAAACTTTGCTTGAGTCTTCAGGTTCAAAATTATTTACAATATTTGCTATATGGTATTGCACTTCAAGGATTATTAAGGTGCAGGACACTATATTAACTATTCCTAGCAGCTTGTGGTATTATTTTGTGGGGTTTTTGTTCACATATATATATAAATATGTATGGTTTCTACCTCTTTAACTGTTATTAACAGATAGGTATTAAAGAATTTCAGAAAATAAGTTTGAAAAGGAAAATCTCTTGCCACTCTTTTCTCCTGTGTTCTAGTTTAA
>NW_012115044.1:8306036-8312855 GCF_000951035.1 Colobus angolensis palliatus
TATATACCCAGTAATGGGATTGCTGGGTCAAATGGTATTTCTGGTTCTAGATCCTTGAGGAACTGCTACAATGTCTTCCACAATGATTGAATGAATTTACACTCCCACTAACACTGTAAAAGCATTCCTATTTTTTCTACATCTTCTCCAGCATTTCTTGTTTCCTGAGTTTTTTCTTTTTTTTGAGATGGAGTCTTGCTCTGTCACCAGGCTAGAGTGCAGTGGCATGATCTCAGCTCACTGCAACCTCCGCTTCCTGAGTTCAAGCAATTCTTCTGCCCCAGCGTCCCGAGTAACTGGGACTACAGGCATGTGCCACCATGCCCAGCTAATTTTTGCATTTGCTTTAGTAGAGACAGGGTTACACAATGTTGGCCAGGATGGTCTCCATCTCTTGACCTTGTGATCCACCCATTCTCAGCCTCCCAAACTGCTGGGATTGCAGGAGTGAGCCAACACGCCGGCCTGTTTCCCAACTTATTAATGATCGCTGTTCTAGCTTGCATGAGATGGTATCTCATTGTGGTTTTGATTTGCATTTCTCTAATGACCAGTGATGATGAGCATTTTTTCATGTTTGTTGGCCGCATAAATGTCTTCTTTTGAGAAGTGTCTGTTCATATACTTTGCCCACTTTTATATGAGGGTTTTTGTTGTTTTCTTGTAAATTTGCTTAAGTTCCTTGTATATTGTGGATATTAGCCCTTTGTCAGATGGATAGATTGCAAAAATATTCTCCCGTTCTGTATGTTGCCTGTTCACTCTAATGATAGCTTCTTTTGCTGTAACAGAAGATCTTTACTTTAGTTAGATCCCATTTGTCAATTTTGCCTTTCGTTGCCATTGCTTCTGGTGTTTTAGTCATGAAGTCTTTGCCTATGCCTATGTCCTGAATGGTATTGCCTAGATTTTCTTCCAGGGTTTTATGGTTTTAGGTCTTAAGTTTAAGTCTTTAATCCATCCTGCATTAATTTTTGTATAAGGTGTAAGGAAGGGGTGTAGTTTCAGTTTTCTGCATATGGCTAGCCAGTTTTTCCAGCACCATTTATTAAATAGGGAAGCCTTTCCCCGTTGCTTGTTTTTGTCAGGTTTGTCAAAGATCAGATGGTTGTAGATGGGTGGAGTTATTTCTGAGGCCTCGGTTCTGTTCCATTGGTCTGTATATCTGTTTTGGCACCAGAACCATGCTGTTTTCATTACTATAGCCTTGTAGTATAGTTTGAAGTCAGGTAGCATGATGCCTTCAGCTTTGTTCTTTTGCTTAGGATTGTCTTGGCTATACAGGCTCTTTTTTGCTTCCATATTAAATTTAAAGTAGTTTTTTCTAATTCTGTGGAGAAAGTTAATGGTAGCTTGAGGGGGATAGCATTCAATTATAAAGTACTTTGGGCAGTGTGGCCATTTTCATGATATTGATTCTTCCTATCCATGAGCATGGAATGCTTTTCCATTTGTTTGTGTCCTCTCTTATTTCCTTGAGCAGTGGTTTGTAGTTCTCCTTGAAGAGGTCCTTCACTTCCCCTGTAAGTTGTATTCCTAGGTATTTTATTCTCTTTGTAGTAATTGTGAATGTGAGTTCACTCATGATTTGACTCTCTGTTTGTCTGTTATTGGTATATAGGAATGCTTGTGATTTTTGCAAATTAATTTTGTATCCTGAGACTTTGCTGAAGTTGCTTATCAGCTTAAGGAGATTTGGGGCTGAGACGATGGGGTTTTCTAAATACACAATCATGCCATCTGCAAACAAAGACAATTTGACTTCTTCCCTTCCTATTTGAATACACTTCTTTCTCTTGCCTGATTGCCCTGGCCAGAACTTCCAATACTATGTTGAATAGGAGTGGTAAGAGACTGCATCCTTATCTTGTGCCAGATTTCAAAGGGAATGCTTCCAGCTTTTGCCCAATGAGTATGATATTGGCTGTGGGTTTGTCACAAATAGCTCTTATTATTTTGAAATATATTTCATCAATACCTACTTTATCGAGAGTTTTTAGCATGTAGGGATGTTGAATTTTATTAAAGGGCTTTTCTACATCTATTGAGATAATCATGTGGTTTTTGTCTTTGGTTCTATTTATGTGATGGATCATGTTCATTGATTTGCATATGTTGAAGCAATCTTGCATCCCAGGTATGAAGCCTACTTGATCGTGGTGGATAAACTTTTTGATGTGCTTCTGTATTCGGTTTGCCAGTATTTTATTGAGGATTTTCGCATCGATGTTCATCAGGGATATTGGCCTGAAATTTTCTTTTTTTGTTGTGTCTCTGCCAGGTTTTGGTATCAGGAATATGCTGGCCTCATTAAAATGTGTTATGGAGGAGTCCCTCTTTTTCTATTGTTGGGAATAGTTTCAGAAGGAATGGTGCCAACTCCTCTTTGTACCTGTTGTAGAATTCGGCTGTAAATCCATCTGGTCCTGGGCTTTTTTGGGTTGGTAGGCTATTAATTACTGCCTCAATTTTAGAACTTATTTGTCTGTTCAGGGATTTGACTTTTTCCTGGTTTAGTCTTGGGAGGGTATATGTGTCTAGGAATTTGTCCATTTCTTCGAGGTTTTCTAGTTTATTTGCGTAGAGGTGCTTATAGTATTCTCTGATGGTAGTTTGTATTTCTGTGGGATCAGTGATGATGTCCCCTTTATCATTTTTTATTGTGTCTATTTGATTCATCTCACTTTTCTTATTTATTAGGCTGGCTAGTTGTCCATGTATTTTGTTAATCTTTTCAAAAACCCAGCACCTGAATTCGTTGATATTTTGAAGGGTTTTTCATGTCTCTATCTCCTTCACTTCCACTGTGATCTTTGTTATTTCTTGTCTTCTGCTAGCTTTTGAATATGTTTGCTCTTGCTTCTCTAGTTCTTTTAATTGTGATGTTAGGGTGTCAATTTTAGATCTTTCTTGCTTTCTCCTGTGGGTATTTAGTGCTATAAATTTCTCTCTAAACACTGCTTTAACTGTGTCCCAGAGATTTTGGTACATTGTGTCTTTGTTCTCATTGGTTTCAAAGAAATTATTTATTTCTGCCTTAATTTCATTATTTACGTAGTTGTCATTCAGGAGAAAGTTGTTCGGTTTCCAAGTAGTTTGAGTGAGTTTCTCCATCCTGAGTTCTAGTTTGATTGCACTGTGGTCTGAAAGTGGATTGTTTGTTATTATTTTTGTTCTTTTGCATTTCCTGGGGAATGTTTTACTTCCAATTATGTCGTCAATTTTAGAATAAGTGCATTGTGGTCCTGAGAAGAATGTATATTCTGTTGATTTGTGGTTCAGAGTTCTATAGTTGCATATTAGGTCCACTTGGTCCAGAGTTGAGTTCAAGTCCTGAATAGCCTTGTTAATTTTCTATCTCATTGACCTGTCTAATATTGACTGTGGAGAGTTAAAGTCTCCCACTATTATTATGTGGAAGTCTAAGTTTCTTTGTAGGTCTCTAAGAACTTGCTTAATGGATCTCGGTGCTCCTGTATTAGTAGGATATATATTTAGGATAGTTACCTCTTCTTCTGGCATTGATCCCTTTACCATTATGTAATGCCCTTGTTTGCCTTTTTGGATCTTTGTTTGTTTACAGTCTGTTTTATCAGAGATTAGGATTGCAAACCCTGCTTTTTTTTTCTTTTTTGATCCCTTTACCATTATGTAATGCCCTTGTTTGCCTTTTTGATCTTTGTTTGTTTAAAGTCTGTTTTATCAGAGATTAGGATTGCAAACCCTGCTTTTTTTTTTCTTTTTTGCTTTCCATTTGCTTGGTACATTTCTTCATCCCTTTATTGTGAGACTATGTGTGTCTTTGCACATGAGATGGATCTCCTTAATACAGCACACCAATGGGTCTTGACTGTTTATCCAATTTGCCAGTCTGTGTCTTGTAATTGGGGCAATTAGCCTGTTTACATTTAAGGTTAATATTGTTATGTGTAAATTTGATAGCTGTCATTATGATGCTAGCTGGTTATTTTGCCCATTAGTTGATGCAGTTTCTTCATAGTGTCTATAGTCTTTACAATATGGTATGTTTTTGCAGTGGCTAGTACCAGTTTTTTGTTTCCATATTTAGTACTTTCATCAGGAGCTCTTGTAAGGCAGGCCTTGCAGTGGCAAAATCTCTCAGCATTTGCTTGTCTGTAAAGGATTTTATTTCTCCTTTGCTTATGAAGCTTAGTTTGGCTGGATATGAAATTCTGGCTTGAAAATTATTTTCTTTAATAGTTTTGAATATTATATTGGCCCCAACTTTCTTCTGGCTTGTAGGGTTTCTGCAGAGAGCCCTGCTGTTAGTCTGATGGGCTTCCCTTTGTGAGTAACCTGACCTTTCTCTCTGGCTGCCCTTAACATTTTTTCCTTCATTTCAACCTTGGTGAATCTGACGATTATGTGTCTTGAGTTTGCTCTTCTTGAGGAGTATCTTTGTGATATTCTGTTTATTTTCCGAATTGGAATGTTTTGCTTGTCTTTCTAGGTTGGGGAAGTTCTCCTGGATGATATCCTGAAGAGTGTTTTCCAACTCTGTTCCATTCCCCCCGTCACTTTCAGGTACACCTATCAAACATAGGTTTGATCTTTTCACATAGTCCCATATTTCTTGGAGGCTTTGTTTGTTCCTTTTCATTCTTTTTTCTCTAATCTTGTCTTCATGCTTTATTTCATTAAGTTGATCTTCAATCTCTGATATCCTTTCTTTCGCTGATCAATTCGGCTATTGAGACTTGTGTATGCTTCATGTGCTGCGTTTTTCAGCTCCATTAGGTCATTTATCTTCTCTAAACTGGTTATTCTAGTTAGCAGTTCCTCTAACCTTTTTTCAAGGTTCTTAGCTTCCTTGCATTGGGTTAGAACATGTTCCTTTAGCTCAGAGGAATTTGTTATTACCCACCTTCTGAAACCTACTTTTGTCAATTTGTCAAACTCATTTTCCATCCAGTTTTGTTCCCTTGTTGGTGAGGAGTTGTGATCCTTTGGAGGAGGAAAGGCTTTCTGGTTTTTGGAATTTTCAGCCTTTTTACACTTTTTTTTTCTCATCTTTGTGGATTTATCTACCTTAGGTCTTGATGACCTTCGGATGGGGTTTTTGTGTGGACGTCCTTTTTGTTGATGTTGATGCTATTCCTTTCTGTTTGTCAGTTTTCCTTCTAACAGTCAAGGCCCTTTTCTCCAGGTCTGCAGGAGTTTACTGGAGGTTCACTCCAGACCCTGTTTGCCTGGGTATCACCACGGGAGGCTGCAGAATAGCAAAGAATAATGCTGCCTGTTCCTTTCTCTGGAAGCTTCATCTTAGAGGGGCACCCGCCAGATGCCAGCCAGAGCTTTCCTGTAAGAGGTGTCTGTTGACCCCCGTTGGGAGGTGTCTTCCAGTCAGGAGGCACGGGTGTCAAGGGCCCACTTGAAGAAGCTGTCTGTCCCTTAGCAGAGTTCGAGCACTGTGCTGGGAAATCTGCTGCTCTCTTCAGAGCCAGAAGGCAGGAACATTTAAGTTGGCTGAAGCTGTTCCCACAGCCACCCCTCCCCCAGGTGTCTGTCCCAGGGAGATGGGAGTTTTAGCTGTAAGCCCCTGACTGGGGCTGCTGCCTTTCTTTCAGAGATGCCTTGCCCAGAAAGGAGGAAGCTAGAGAGGCCTTCTGACTACAGCTTCTTTGTGGAGCTGCAGTGGGCTCTGTCCAGGTCGAACTTCCTGGCAGCTTTGTTGATGCTGTCAGGGCAATAAGGCCTACTCAAGCCTCAGTAATGGTGACACCCATCCCCCCACCACGCTGGCACTTCCCAGATCGACCTCAGACTGCTGTGCTGGCAGCGAGAATTTCAAGCCGGTGGATCTTAGCTTGCTATGCTCTGCGGGATTGGGATCCTCTGAGTTAGACCACTTGGCTCCCTGGCTTCAGCCCCCTTTCCCAGGGATTGAATGGTTCTGTCTTGCTGGCATTCCAGGTGCCAGCGAGGTATGAAAAGAAACTCCTTCAGCTAGCTCGGTGTCTGCCCAAATGGCTGCCCAAACGTTTGGTGCTTTAAACCCAGAGCCCTGATGACATTGGCACCAGAGGGAATCTCCTTGTCTTCAGGTTGTGAAAACCATGGGAAAAGCGTAGTATCTGGGCCAGAATGCACTGTCCTAACAGCACAGTCCCTCACAGTTTCCCTTGGCTGCCGGGGGGAGTTCCTCAACCCCTGCGCTTCCCGGGTGAGGTGATGCCCCACCCTGTTTCTGCTCACCCTCCATGATCTGCACTCACTGTCTAATCATTCCCAGTTAGATGAGCTAGGTACCTCCTTTGGAAATGCAGAAATCACTCACCTTCTGCGTTGATCTCACTGGGAGCTGCAGACGGGAGTTGTTCCTATTTGGCCATCTCGCTAGCCCAGATTCTGCTTCACTTTTATATATTTTTAAAAATCTTTTCTCTTTCCTTCAGTTTTGGGCCACAAGGATTTCTTATAATTTTTATTGTGTTATCTACTAGTATCCAAACTTTTGATTTTCTTTAGACTAAGAAACTTGAGAGCCAAACTTGTAAAATGAGAGCAAATAGATTCATATAAAAGCCTGAGAAGTTCTTCCATGACAAAGTTTATATGCATGGACTTTATGACATATATTTTATTGCTCAGAAGTCTTTTAAAATATGTATTTCTGTTGGATTCTCAACAGTATTCAGTTTAATTCAGTTAAAACAACATGTAATAGTTATTACTATAGTTTAGTAGTTATTACTGTATAATATATAGTATAATATAGATATAACATATATTACATATTATATGTATTTTTTTTTGAGACAGGATCTCAACTTACAGTGGTCTTATTGGGACGTACGG
>NW_012115044.1:8313025-8314524 GCF_000951035.1 Colobus angolensis palliatus
TATATATAGTATAATTTAGTAATTATTACTATATACCATGTACTATACGATTTGTTTGATGTTCTGAAATAAGATTACTGCTTGCTTTTGAATTTGTTATGTTCTAGCAGTAGAGGCAAGGACATAAACTAGTGGTTTCTATACAACATAGAAATTACTGTTGTAGAGATATGCTATGAGAGCACAGAAAAACCCAGCCTTGAGGGGAGTAGGGAGGAGAACCATGAAGAGAGAAATCAGGAAAGTTCTTTGGCAAGGAGATGCCTGAGATGGGACTTTAAGGATGGTCAGATGTTGCCAAGCAAAGGGAGGAAGAGACAAAAGTGAAGAAAACATATTTTTAGAAATCAAAAACTCAAGTTAAGGCAGTGTAAAATAATTAAAATCATTGGCTTTGAAGTAAGACAGTTGTGTGACCTTGAAAAGTTTAATTCTTTTAAAGTTTAGTTTCCTCATCAACAATACCTATCTCACTATGATATTCATGAGAATTAAATGAAATAATGGATACAGCCTGTAATGTCCTCAGTTTGATGAAGACACATAGTGGGTTTCTTAATAGATATGTTACTATTATTGTTGTCATCATTATTTCATATTGTTAAAATTTTTCAAGTATTCTTAGTTTTTTGCTAGTCAATAATACAACTATATGTAAATTAATTCTTCATAATTGTAATGTGAAATAATCATATTATCGATCATAATTACTGTCATCCCACCTACTTGTGTATATTAGTACATTGCTTCTATTTTTTGTGATTATACTTTATTACCTCTGGAGCTTAGCACACAAGGAGGTTAAAAAACAGAGGGGCAGTGAAGTTAAGAATACTAAAATTTATTGGCACAGCAAAATGGGCCACAGTTAGGAAGCAGAATTATATAGCCATATCCCTGCTCCACCTATTATACAGCAGAAACTGTACAGTTAAAAGTCAAGATGGCTGTCATAGAAACAGGAACCTTAGGAAGAGCTCTACCATATGAGCTGCAACCATAGGGTCTCTTACTGGACTGCATAGATAGCACATGTAAGGGATGTGTTTTCTTCTTAGTTTTATGTCAGACCAGCCAATCACAGACTTGCTTTACATTTCCAGGGATAAACAGCTATGTATATGGGAATCATTTATCCCCAGTCACCAATTTGCTTACTGACACTCCAACTGAGATGGCCTCTAGGATTAATAATTTTATCCTCTTCAAGATAGGAATATTGATGTATATACTGACTACCACTAGAATTATTATGTTCTCTTAAGCTAAAGAAAATTATTTTCTCTGATGAGAGGTGATGATGAGCATTTTTTCATGTGTCTGTTGGCTGTATGAATGTCTTCTTTTGAAGAAGAATATGAATGTCTGTTCATATTCTTTGCCCACTTTTTGATGGGGCTGTTTGTTTTTATCTTGTAAATTTGATTGGGTTCTTTATAGGTTCTGGATATTAGCCCTTTGTCAGATGAGTAGATTGCAAAAATTTTCTCCCATTCTGT
>NW_012115044.1:8315919-8372372 GCF_000951035.1 Colobus angolensis palliatus
CAACCGAAATGTCCATCAGTGACAGACTGGATTAAGAAAATGTGGCACCTATACACCATGGTATACTATACAGCCATAAAAAAGAGGATGAATTCATGTCCTTTGTAGGGACATGAATGCAGCTGGAAAGCATCATTCTCAGCAAACTATCACAAGAACAGAAAACCAAATACCACATGTTCTCACTCATAGATGGGAATTGAACAATGAGATCACTTGGACACAGGAAGGGGAACATCACACACCGGGTCCTATTGTGGGGAGGCGGGGGGAAGGATAGCATTAGGAGATATACCTAATGTAAATGACGAGTTAATGGATGCAGCACACCAACATGGCACATGTATACATATGTAACAAACCTGTATGTTGTGCACATATACCCTAGAACTTAAAGTATAATAAAAAAAAAAAGAAAAATATTTTCTGCTAGTCTTTTAATCTGTTCCTATTATGGCAGGAACTTTATGTATAATTAAGTTCTCCAAGCCTCAATATACCCATCTGTTAAATGGAGATAATAATAATAGTTATCTCATTTGGATGTGATAAGGATTAAATAAAATAATGCATGTAAAATTCTGCATGCGATGCCTAGAATATCATAAATATTCAATATATGTTAGCATTTAATATTTATTATATTATGTTACATAACTTGTTTAATCTTGTTGCCTTCATTGGAGCAAACTTTTAATGCTGTTTTCTTTATGTATTTTACAGATTATACATACAGTAAAATTAACTATTTTTCTTTTGGCATACAGTTTCATGTTTTTAAACACACGCATAGTTTTCTAAAACTATCACCACAATAAGAATAAAGAATATTTCCATCATTTCCCACAACTCTCCCATTCTGTTCCTTTATAGTCACTCCTCTCTCCAACTCCTAACCCTTGGCAACCACTGATCTGTTCTGCATCACTATAGTTTTGCCTTTTGGAGACTGTTATATATATGCGGTTATATATTATGTAACTTTTTAAGCCTAACTTCTTTCACTCAGCAGAATGCCTTTGAGATTCATACATGTTATGTATCCATAATTTGTTATTTTTTATTAATGCCTTCTTTAAGTATGAGGACATTTCAAGTATATGGTCATATATTTCTTTTATAAGAATCCATCTGATAGGTATCCCTTAATAGAATCTTTGTATTAAATAACACCTGACACAGTTTAGTGTGCTACAACATGTAGTGTGGTACAACATTATCAAACAACTGTGTTCCTTTAATTACTAATGATATTCATGGAATAAAAGGGACCTGAAATTTAATAAATGCGAGAAATTCTGAATTCTATAAAAGTAAATTGGATTGCTTGCCATATGATTTCTCCTAATTTTTAACATATGATATGAAATGCAAAATTCCTGAAAGAAGGTGTGGTTTTGCAAGTGCTTATCAAATTATCAAATTTAATTTTTTTCTGCTGAACAACTACCATGTTGTATTCCGCAGTTTGGGAAACATTAAATGAAAAATGAAAAATGTGGGCTTTTGAGTCTGGGTTTGAATCTTTGTCCTGGTACTCACTAGCTGCTTGACCCTGGACAAGTTTAATCTGCATTAATACCAGATTCTTCATGTACTAAATGGGACTAATAGTACTTTCTTTATCAAGGTTGTCATGAGGATTACACAAAATTTACTTTATATGTACACATAGCACAATATATGCCACATAGTAAGCACTCAGTAAATGGTAGCTATTTATTACTAGAGGCAATATATAGGAGTGTTTAGAATCACAGGCTTTGAAGTCTGGTAGATCTCAATTTTCTTTTGGTTGTTTCTTCTTAGCTGTTATTTAACCTCATTAATAAAGTGAGGACATTGCTTATGAGGATTTAATATGATAATTAAATATTTAGTACAGTTAACCATGAGTGGTTCCCTGAGCACTTTCTTGAGGAAGTAACTTTTTATGTAATCACTCAGTAGTTTATAGAGAAATGCATAAATATTAACAACTAACTTCGGGCCCAGAGTATTCTGATGCAGAGTCATAATTACAGCAGAAGAGATTTTACTTCCTTTCAATATTGGAGAGGACATATTTCCAATGTATATACAAAAAAGCAGGGGAAGTAAATTGCTCCTTATCCTATGTTTGGATTAGTTTTAGGGAATGAGAGTAAATTCACCTACTTTTACACAGGAAAAAAATAGATACTTATGGCCTTTATTAATGTTAATAGTAGATAGTTAAGCTGAATATTTATGAAAAGATACTACATTCTCTTAAGTCATGGCCTTTTTATTTGCAAAACAAAGCAACAAACAAAGGTAACCCCCCCCAACTATTTCATAAATAACTGTATTAGAAATGCTTTTTAAATCTGGATGAATCTTATTAATAATATAAATATGCATTTTATAGAAATAACAAATGTGCTTTTTAATGGCATCATTAGTAGGTTGGTCATTTACCATATCAAATCACTGGTGCAAAACTAGTACTCAAATCAACTGAAGTAAAACAAGTTAGAGTATTTTTGTTTATTTTGCTTATAACTCAAATATTTATGTCAGAATATTAAGATAGAATTATAAACAGAAAATAGTACATGCATTTTATATGTAGGTTTGTTTAGAAATTTTCTTAAAAAGCCCCCCTTTTTGGTTATATAGCCAGCATAAGATTAGTAAATGTCCCACTGATAATGTTTGGTGCCTCACACAGTATAAAATAGAAGAGAAAAGAAAATCTTATAGAGCGATTTCTAGAAGCAAGTAGATCCTTCAGCTTAGCAAATGGGATGTAAGTGAATTATGTAGATGAGCCTTATGTTCTCAAATAATTCGATACAATAAAAGCCTCTAGTTCTTTAAAAAAATTAGAAAAGAATATTTTCAATTTGGTATTTACTTCTGACTTCTTGAAAATACTTCCTGCTAACACACTTTTTCTTTCGTACACATACACTAGAGATATGTAAGTATTGATTTGAGAAATGAAAAATGAAAAACTGTGGAAAGATTTCATAATTTTCAGATAGCTATAATGTTTTAGAGGCATCTTAACCCCACTCTGCCATCTAATTGTATCTTATAAAGCAACAGACCAAAAACCTTGTTTAAAGTTAGTTGAGCAAGATATATAGAGGATATATAGATATATAGACTGGCCACAAGTAAAATAGAAAAGGCAATTTATCTTTGATTAGCTATTCTTCTCTTACATATTACCTTTCTCCATCTTTTTATCTTTACTCTTTTTTCACAGAAACTCCATTATCTAGAATTCTTATTTTACCCTCTGCCATTTTGAGCTTTCCACTATCAAATTTCATTTTATATTAAAATTTGTCTCTTTTCTCTTGTAGAAATTTTAGGCCCCACACACCAGCTAGTTCATCTGATATTCTAACATAGACTGATATTCCAATGATAGTGATTTAGAGTTTGAGAACCAACTAATGTATGTGAAGATGTCCTTTTGAGAGTCAGTGAGCACATCTACCTCTCTCCAAGCTCACTGCCTTTCCCCGAACCTACCCCAACATCTTTAGACTGATCCATTAGTAAATTTAATAGTGAGAATGTACATCTAGAAAATGGGAAATGGTAGAATAGTAGGTTATTGAATGAGAAATTTTGAGCCAGGCAAGTTTTTTGCTGTCTGTCATATTATATGGTATACAACAAAACCTGTTCTTTATAGGTTCAGTCCTGTGACTTTGTGTCATTTTAAATGACTTCTGAGTTTCATTAATGTTTTTTTCCTATGTAGTGAACCATTCATAATATTCTCTGGTGGGCTGTCCTATGACAAAGCTTGTAGAAGACCAAGTTTAACCATCATGCATGGAAAAGCAATTACAGTACTTGAAATGGATCATCCTATTGTTGAATTTCTAACTTTATGTGAAACACCCTATCCAAATGGTAAGTAACTAAAATGAAACTATTAATGTTGAAAATCATTTTTGAAATGACAAGTTTCTAACAAAATTAAGGTTAAATATTTTCAGTTTTGGCAGTGGATGTCTACTGTGGTATAATGCTGTGAGCTACAGGTGCTGGAACAGGTTCTGCAATTGTACCTACTTGACAAACTGGAAATAACACAGATGTAGTACAGCAATCCTGGCATTTCAGGTTCTAATATCAGGTAAGTGCTTTAAACTTTGATTAGATGGTGGAAGCTGAGCTGGGAGGGTCTGATAAGGGTCCAGGGTGAAATCACTTGGGGAAGCTGAGGTCTCTTAATAGCCTCTCTCAGACCAGCTCCATCAATTTCATCCCAAAGCCAATCAAAGTTAAAGCACTTACCTGATATCAGTAATCTGTAACTGTGGTGGTGCTGCATCTGTTTCACATCTGGCTTTGCTTCAGATGCAACTGCAGCACCTCTGATTACTCTAGGATTGCGGATGTGTGGATAATGACTTTTAAAAATTTTGAGAATAGTCAGAAGGGCCTTTGGGAGGAGAAATGCTTATATATTTTTATTATCCTGAATATAAAGACTTTTTGTAAACACAACAACTAGTTATGTTGTTATGCAATCTGTATAATGAAATCTAATGATGATGAAATATTTTAATAATGTGGCCAGGTGTGGTGGTTCATGCCTGTAATCCCAGCACTTTGAGAGGCCAAGGCAGGCAGATCGTTTGAGTTCAAGAGTTCGAGACCAGCCTGGGCAACATAATGAGATTCCATCTCAAATAAATAAATAAATAAATAAATAAATAAATAAACCTAAAAAGTGAGAAAAGTGAAAACATAAAAAAGGAAATGCGCATAATGTTACAACAACATAGTAGGTGTATATACATTACTATGTTTTTAATAGGGAATATGCAGATATAAGGGAAAGAGCACTGGATTTGAGGACAAAATATGTGAGGTTATGATTTAGCTCTGCCACTTACTAGCTAGGTGACCTTGGGCAAGTCACTTTACATTTATGAGTTTTATTTATCATTTGTAGAAAGAGAATAGTAATATGGTCTCCACATGACTACTGGAAGGTTAAGTGAGCATACTTCTTAAGTATAAAAATATATATGTTGTGAGTTCCATTATTATATGTATTAACTTACTTTATTTAGTCTCACATTTAAAAGATGGGATAAATTGATATTAAATAATAGTGTAGCACTTTATTTCCAAAGTTACTAGGGACAGACAATTTACTTATGTTTTTAATTGTCAAATAATTATTGAATCATTCTATGGCCCCAGTACTACAAGAACTTGTTGAGCATACAGATAAAGTATTAAACTAATCTCTGATGTCAGATTGCAAAAAATCTGGTCAGATGAGTGAGATTATTGTGACTTGTTAAGTTTAAGTAATGAAAGACCTTAATTAAGTGCTGAGTTGTATGGTTCAGAGTATAAATAATGTATTAATTTTTAAGCTAAATAGTTATGGTTTCATGCATAGTAAAAGCAGTGTTTGGAAAGAGAGAAAGGTAAGTCTGATTATGAGACAGTAGAGTTGTTTAGAGAACAGAAGAAGAGAGAAACTGTCTTGTAATATTTATGAATCATCAGAATATAAGTGTTCTTTGGAGTTACAAAAATGAATGATGAAAGAATGTATAAAGAACAGAGGACCAACAGCTGAGCTTAGGAAAATGCCTCCTATGAAAAGCCTTGAGAAAGAAGATGTGTGAGCAATAGAAATTGAGAATGTGTGGTCTGTGCGTATATAAATGTCTGAACGTTGGTAGAGATGTTAGGACAATTTCTAATAATGTTCAATAAAGTATAAATGCAATGTAACCATTCCTATTCACTTTCAAACCATATATAAAAACCTTTGTTTTTTAGGAAAGTGGTAATGAGGATGGACCTTTTCACTTGTCACAAGCTAGGAGATATACTTTAACTGTATTGACAGTGCCAGAAAGGTTTCTGACCATATATCCATCTCAAGCAGAACCTAATCCAAACCAGGACCCCAGAAACCTTCCTAATCTAGCTCCTTCGTTAGAGGATTATTCTCCAAATAAATCGCATCCTTGAGTATATCCCCAGCTGTAATGTCTGGGATTATCATTGGTGTTAGATTGTGCCCCAGGACTTTTGGGGCACAATTGGTAGCTCTTGGAGAGGAGGGTCAGTAGCGTTAATGAGGCCAACTTGAGAGATGAGAATTAGGGTAAAAGCCAGTTCTGAGGCCAGATCTCCTTGTGAGGATAACTCTAATATTATTTCCCCCTTTCTGGGAGAAGGAAATATGGACCTGGCAGATTTGTACAAAATCCTTTCCCAGGAGGTGTACAAGGGCCAATGGGACAAGCAGAAATGACTGCCAATGAGGAGTCCTAGCTGGAAGGGGATCAGTAAAGATTAGAGACTACCACAAATGTGTTGGTTACCCTGACCGTCTGGATGAATTTAGAACTCTACGAAGGAACACTGAAAGCATGCCAGGGTTAAGGAGGACTAAAGAAAGGGCCTTGGGCCATTGCAGGCTAAATGGCACACCACAATTCTTTGCCAATTGGGCTTGTATTATTCCCTTCGTCTGTTTCACCAGTCCAGAGGACTAGAAGTTGTAAGCACAATTGAGATGTTGATAAATAGGCCAAATTATACAAATGTTTTAAATAATTTGCTCTGCAAAATGAGTTCCTCGTGCATTATGAAGCCCTTAAGAGACTTCTCATGTTGGTATAAATTTTCCATCAGGTCCTGAACTACTGCCATGGCTGTGGCCTGTTGACAATAGAAGGCTTCAATACAATGCTAAAACATGCAAACTGTAACTAGTACATACCAATATCCTTGAGAGATGGGGAGCTGAAAAAAGTATTGTTGCCGTGCCTCAAAGGGACTTTTTGGTAATGTGAAGTGGTCCATGAAGGCGTGAAATGGTTTTCCAATATGGTATTGTGGACATATTTCACACAGACACTAAGGTTGTGAGCTATCCCAAGGCATGCTTGCCGTCTGTGTAAGTAATTGGCCATTTTACCTTTGGCTAAAAGACATGTCTAGTAAGAGCATGCAGTTCTGCCTGTTGGACAAACCTGACATCAGGAAAGATAAGTAAAGTGGCAGAATTAAGCAAGTTATATTGGGTCATGGTAAGGGGAAGTGAGGACAGAAAAAGAATTGCATAGTTTGCTAGGCTTCTTGTGACGTGAATTGAGGAGAGCCCCATAGAGTGTGGAACACAGATAGTGAGGGGGGCCCCGTTGCTATTTTCATTGTGGCTTTTACAAAAGAAGAGACAACATCAACTTCTTTGAGACAAGGAGACTATAGTATCCTATGAGTCCAGTTTGTGTCCAATTCTGATATTTTAATTCATCTAGTTAGTTAGATTTTAAAAGGGGAAATACCCTGAATGTCCCCAGAGCATCTCTAGTCTGGACTGGGGGAAGAGGACTAGGGGACTCCATCAGGATTTAGTTATAACCAAATATTAGAGGATCTTACGAGAATTCAGAATCTAGTCCAGTCCATAGCCAAATAACAAGGACTTGAGGGCAATGCACAATGTTAGAATCTAGTAACAGATACACTTTTGCTTTCCTTAGAAGCATAACTTTTCCTCTCCACATTGATCATATAAGAAATCTCAGATATTAGAACCTCTTGAAGCTAGATGGCCAGACCAAGTCAGGCGTTAGATTTTACTTATAGTCTTAAGGTTCTTGGGCCTACCAGAAAGTGACAGTTTTTACGTACTCACTGTAAAGCTAGGAACTCTTGAAGACGGGCATTTTAGGCACATTCTTACATATAACATTTCAGTCTATACGTTGGTAATATAACCAATGTTCCCATTGTATCCTGTTTTCAAGAGAGATAAGATTTTCATTTAACTTACATAAATAAAAATAAGAATACTTATTTATAGCTTCTGAATTTTAAGGAATCAAGTAGGGAGAAAAAACAAATGCTTCCACCTTTGTTCAACAGAGGATACTTTACCAAAATACTGCAAACTATAGATAGCTTATGTCAGAAAATTTCCTTGAATTTGGAAAATAAAACATTTAAGCAACAAAAACATTATCCTTATCAATTACCTCATTTCATTTAAATAATTTTGTTTGGTTGGCCAGGTGCAGTGGCTCACACCTGTAATCCCAGCACTTTGGGAGGCTGTGTGGTAGGATAGCTTGAGGTCAGGATTTCAAGACCAGCCTGCACAACATAGCAAGACCTGTGTCCACTAAAAGGCAAAAAAATTATCTGGGTGTAGTCATACATGTCTGTAGTCTTAGCTACTCCAGAGGCTGAGGTAGGAGGATCAAGCTTGAGCCCAGGAGATGGAAACTGCAGCGAGCTATGATTGCATCACTGTACTCCAGCCTGGGGAACAGAGTAAGACTATGTTTCAAAAAAAATTTTTTTCTTTATTTTGATTAGCAATTTTGGACTATAGCCCATTACAAGTACTTCTAGAGAAGAATTTAAAACAATTGCTGTGGATGACAAAAAGCCAGAAAAATCATAGCCAAAGATACGATGAGAATTTTCAATTGACAAGGCAATTTCGATATTTTGGTGGCACACAATCATTTAACATAATAATCATTATTACGACACATATCTTGGCATATCAGACTTTTAGGAATCCTATACAATTTCACACATTTTAATAACCACACAAATATAACTTAAGGGAAGTTAAACACCATTCCTTATTTGACAGCACTTCCTGTATTATTTACCAAATAAACCTAATCATTTAATATCTGTACAAGATGAGAGATAAACCCTTTGAGGCTCTTCAGGGGGGCCTATGTGGAAAACTGTAAAATTAATTTTAGGCCAAAAGGCTTAATTTAAGATTTGGGCCCTGGAGAGACCTGCCAAAGATGTCAAAAAGTTCAAAAGCTACTTTCTTTAATAGAATGGTAGTTCACTGCTAAATAATAGTTACTTATTCAGTCAAAGTAAGAATAAAAATCAGAAGACTTCAAAAGCAATACAGAAAGTTACATGGATGTAAAAACCTTAACCCTTGTAAAGCTCAGTTTTCTGAAGTAGTCAAAACCCAACAAGGACAAAATCTGTGTTTCCTAGGCTCAAATATTCCTTGAGCAGAGAATATATGGTTCTTAGCAAGAGCATATGAAGTTCTGGTTACATAAAATAATTCAGACATATAAAGAAAAGCCAAGAGTTACTCAATCAAGTTATACTGAGTAAACATTGCTTTTCTGGACCTTCAGGATAAAAGTAAAACCAGAGAAACTAGGTAGTTCTCAGGAAGAGGTGTGACAGAAATAGAAACGTGTTCCTAAATCAGAGGATGGTTGTTAAAACACATTTCAGAATTAAAAATCAAAACCTCTTGCAATCTTACTAAAAGCAATTAATATTTAAGAAATCTTTGTTGACTGGGTGCAGTGGCTCTCATGCCTGTAATCCCAGCACTTTGGGAGGCCGAGACGGGTGGATCACGAGGTCAGGAGATCAAGACCATCCTGGCCAACACGGTGAAACCCCGTCTCTACTAAAAAATACAAAAAACTAGCCGGGTGAGGTGGTGGGCACCTGTAGTCCCAGCTACTCGGGAGGCTGAGGCAGGAGAATGGCGTAAACCCGGGAGGGGGAGCTTGTAGTGAGCTGAGATCCGGCCACTGCACTCCAGCCTGGGCGACAGAGTGAGACTCCGTCTCAAAAAAAAAAAAAAAAAAGAAAAGAAAAAGAAAAGAAAAGAAACCTTTGTTGTTTTAACATAGGGGACCAAATTTTTAAACTTTGTATCCGTGTATTTTAACATCAAAGTTTATTCTTTAGAAAGACTGTCACAAATAATTTCTTTTAATTATAGCCAGCTTAATCACACCCAGAATTTCCTTCATAAGTTCCCATTCATAAACCTTATCATGATTTACTCAGACCATCTATGGATTACTGAGACACTCTGCCTCACTCTATATGTTCTCTTTCGTCTTAAGTAAGCAATCATGTCACTCTAGGAAAAAGATTTACCATGCAAGACTTTCTCATACAAAATTATTCTCTTATCTTTACATCTATAACTTCTCTTACATCTCTTTCTCTCTCTCTTCTTTACAGTTCCTTTCTGTCTTGTTTCTATTTCCTTCCTAAATCCACATTTTGACACTCCCTTTAAATAACCTTTGACTTAGAAAAAAATATTTTTCTCAATAAAAGACATTTTTTTCCTCTTATAATTTTTTTCTCTTATTAAACACACCTGATTTGGTATACTTTATATACAGAATTATATATCAACTGGAATTTTTAGCTTCTAGTAACCTTAAATTTTATTAAAAACATAGGAAGTACAAAATCTTGAATTGCCTGTTACATATCATTATTTAATAGATAAGAACCATTTCATTTTTAATATTTTTCAATTTTTTGTGTTTGTTTTAGAGACAGGGTCTTGCTCTTTTGCCCAGGCTCGAGTGCAGTGGCACGATCATGGCTCACTGCAGCCTCAAACTGTTGGGCTCAAGCAATCCTCTCACCTCAGCCTCCCAAGTAGCTGAAACTCTAAGTGTTTGAATTATTTTATTTTTTGTAGAGATGTAGTCTTGCCTTGTTACCCAGGGTGGTCTCAAACTTCTGGCCTCAAGCAATCCTCCCACCTTAGCCTCCCAAAGTGCTGACATTATAGGCATGAGCCACCATGCTTGGCCAAGAGCCATTTTATAATTGTCAGAAAAACATATTTCCCTATAACATATTTTAATGCATATTTAATCTTTCTATTAGTCTTTCTAGTCTTTCTATTAAATTTAAGAAGCCAAGGACAACCCTATTTATGTTCAGTTTGTTTCAGTTTTTATCACATTTGAAAATGACTTGTACATTTAATGAGTATTATTTAATTTAGGATTTCAAATTACATAAAAATTTATTTATAGCTATTTATCCCATTTACCTTTATTTCTTTGTTTTTAGCAGTGTGCTGAGATTACTTATGAAAATAGGTAATAGACAAAGCTAGTCATCATTCCAAATTATTTGTCTATTAATTATTTTATATAACTGCATGTCAGGCAATCATTATAAAAGTAATGACCTTAAAGTCCAATAATTCAGAGGACACAGGCATTCCCATCAATTCAACAATCTTGAACTCTTCCCATTTGCCAAAAAATTTCTAAGTCACATGAACTTGAAAAGTGCCTGGTCTTATTTGCTTAATTTATGAGTACTCATCTATTTATAAGTCAATTTGGTACCATAGACAAATACAGCCAGACTTGTACGTGCAGCCAGATACAAATAATGATCATGTAGCTTTAATTTTTAAAGCTTTAGCCATATGTCAGGCATAACTCACTAGTTAAAAGGGGCAGTTAGATTCAAACTTCATCACTATCAAACTAACAATTTTAGTTTAAATTTTTCTGTTCCACGTAGCTGAAGCCCCTTACTGAATTTCAGAGAAACCAGAGTAGCAAAGTAGTTGGGTAGACCGGCAGGAAGAGAGGAGCTAGTGGAAGAAGGTTAGCTCTAGAGTAAATTAGAAAGCTCGTAAGTCTCTTTTCTACATTAGTTATTACCCAACGTTCCTAGATCATAGAGGATCCCCAGTCCCATTATTTTTAATCCTATCAGAAACTGTGGTATCTGGTGGGCTGATTGATGGGCAGCTTCTTCCTCCACCTGCCCAGGATAGTTAGGGCATTCACATTTCCAGTGGTCCTCTTGTTTACAATATGCACATTGTGGCCTCAAGACTGTATGGCCATTTTGGCCAGCAGTGGGGTCCCTAGGGGTCTTACCCATGGCCATTTGTTTTTCCTAGCATGCTCCATCTTGTGCCTTGACTGGTTGTGGGCAAGAGCCACAGCAAGCAGCATAGCTTGTCTCATGTTGCATTGCTTTTGCCCTTCCTGGACTTGAACAAGATGAATTAAATGCCTTAAAGGCAATCTCAACTACTTGAGATGTTGATATTCCCAACACCTTTTCTACTTTTTTTAGTTTTCCTCTTATACCAGGGGCACTCTGACTGATAAAACTCTCAGGTTACCTGGGTGTTCACGTCAATGTCACTGTATTGCCCAAAGGCTTTAAAGACCACAAGAAAGGAAGAAGCATTTTCTTTGGCCACTGTTGTACCTTTATGCCTTGTTCTGCTGAAGTCCTGCTACAATTACATTCCTCATTTTGCTTGGAGGTTTATCTCAGATGGTTAGAGCAAGGCCCTGCACTAGACAGAGATATATATATTTTGAGTCTGTAATGTGGTACTTATGGAGATTCCTTCCCAGTGAATCACCAATGGGTTGGGTATCCCCTAGTCACCTAAGAGTACCTAAAAGGGCTGGAGGGAGCAATGTAGTCCTTCAATTAAATAATTTTCTAATTAGGCTGTTTCTGTACCATCAAAATATTAACCACTGTTTAAGCCAAATGTTACTGTTTATATCAGAATACAAACAGACACAGAAACAGCCAACCAAACAAGACAAACCACAGCATTTTGGACTCTGACTTTGATCCCCTCAATGGGAGCAAACAGACAAGGCTCAAACTTGTCCCTGTAAGCTTCAGACATCTTTAATCCATTCTGGATGGGGAAGGTTGATCTCCAGCCCATAATCAAGCAAATAATTTGCTCAGTCTGGTTGATTGGAGTAGACAGCAACCCTGAGTCAGGCCTCCTTGGCTGCCACTAGCAGCTTCTTCAGGGTTTGCTGAGTGGTCTTAACAACATTAAACAAGTGACTAGACAAACCCGAAACTTAACACATACACATATACACATCCAAGTTCCAAGTTCCCAGTCCAGTTCCTAGTCAAATTTATAGTCAAGAGTACCACGTGAACATACCCCTTATTCTCCTTTCAATTAAAGTTGAAATCCCCTAACAAAGCCCCCTTGTGGAGGTTGACAAGGCCCCTTAGTGGAAGTTGATAAGAAAGGAGCTGAGAGTTGGTCACTTGTACAGAGATTAATTCACCACAAAATAAAAATAAAAATAATGAAAAAATGTGTTCCAAAATTCAAAACTTCTCTTTGCTGCAAAAATGAAAGTAAAAGCACCAAAAGTCAGCAGGGCCATGCTGGAGAGACAGGAACCAAGAGCAAATCACTGAGTAAAACACCTGGACAGCTGCTGAGACCCTCAGGTGGATCCCATCCCTAATATGGAGCTAGTGAGCCACAGGCAAAAATGTCCTGAAAGGATTTACAGAAGTCTGATCTGGGTCACTAACTTTGTTGTTGAACTAAACTGGGTCCATTTGCCCATGCACAATGGAAAGCCAAACACTGAAGAACCAAGTTTTTGCAGCAAGAAAGGTTTATTTTGAGTGAACTGGCAAGGAGACAGATCTCAAATCTGTCTCCCCAAGCTGAGGATTGGGGCAGGTTTTATAGTCTGAGGGTAATAGGCATGATCCTAATTGGATCTTGCCATAGGGTGATGTCAGGAGGTATGCTCTGATTGGAATCCTTCCCTGGTGTGATACCAGGACTCTGTCTGATTGGATCCTACAGCCCACCATGCAATGTATGCTTCTTAATTTTAGTGCATGTTCCTTGTTCTGGACACTTAGCTTCTACCTGTGGTTGCATGCTTGGTTTATCTTAGTGTGTTCGTGGCCTTCAATCTGGGTGTCCGTGGCAACTGAAGAGCTTTGTTATGTTAAAGTTGAACCAGATTGATCTGATGTGTTTACACAACCTATAAATATATTTCTAATTACATTGAATTGAAAGTAAACTTTTTATTATAAGCAGTGTTGTTCTTATACGGATGTGAATATGTGTCATATCCCAGAGAAGCAGAGATACTATTCCCCAGTACATCTCCTTGTAGGCATAAAATCAGATCTAAAATACAGAGGTTATGGAAGAAAGAGATAAATGTGAGATCAGGTGACAGATTCACTGTCTTCACATAATCCAATATTATCATCACTCCATGATTATTGAGATATATTTAACTCTATACTATGCTACTTTTAATTTTTTGTTGTTCTTTCTAGTGATCTTAATATTAAATTTGAGAAGCACATTTTTTAAGTGCTCTTTGTTACTTCTTACTTTGGCTTATAGTTTGGTCTTCTCACATCATTTAAATAATATTTGTATAGGGATAAAGGAAGTGCAGTTTTGCTGATTTTATAATATATACAATATGGAAACTTTTCATTTTTTTTTCACTTGTAGAATTTCAAGAACCCTATGCTGTCGTAGTACTTCTGGAGAAAGATCTCATTGTAGTTGATCTGACACAAAGCAAGTAAGTTATCCATGTACAGATTAATACTTTTAAACTCTATTTATTTTAGATAATTGGCATTTGTATTCTTTAGATAGGAAATATTCTTTGTGTGAATATTGGTTTGCTAGAATTACAGAAATGCACTTTGGTTCAATGGTGAAAATGAAACCAGGAGAATTTGGGAAACACTGAGAAAACTGTAAGACAACTTAAAGGCAGCACCTGATGTTTGGACAGAAACATTGAAGACTCAGGACACATAAAATTGATCACATTTTTGTTGTTTCCTTAAAGAAAATCAATCATTATGAAAACTTGTACAATGTGATAGCTGAATAATGGAAAATGACACATGATAAAAGTATTATTGCACTACTGCAACAGACAACACAGAACACCAGAATCTCAGGGGCAGAGAAGACAGGGGCCTTCTTTTACCTTTTTTCCTTTTTCATTATGTTACAGGCAATTGAAAAAAAGTGCAGAATACTGCTATTATAGTGGTGCTCTCCACTCCTTTACATTGTCAGTAAAAATCTTCTGTCCATTTTTATTATAATGGTAATAGCATGAAACTAATTTCCATCATTATATGTTCTTCCACTGATCTTTTAGCCTCATATATTTGTAATACAATTTTGTAAGTTATCTCTCCTTGGCCTGGAATAACTTTCTCTTCAATTTTTCTCCTTACCAACATCTTATCTGTAAGATTCTCAAGTCAGATATCACTTCCTTATTTTTTAAAAAAATTCATTATCTATATAATTTGGTAATATATCCTAATATGGGCTCTCATAACCCCCACATTTCTCTCTTCATAGCTTTTGACACAGATAAAATTTTCTATTTGCCGTTGCTTAAAGATTGTCTTCCCACTAGGCTGTAGACTCCATGAAGGAGGGGCTCTGTCTCCACATGGAGTCAGCTCTCAATAAATTTTTGTTGAATAAATCAGTCCGAATTCTACTCTTCAAGTTGTTTGTAAATGTAAGATCCAGGGTTCTCAAATTTACAGATATTATTCTCGGGATTTTAAAAGGGATGTAGGATTTGGGCCATGAAATCATCATAACTGGGAATTCTGCTTAGCTTCCCTAATTATCAACATAAGACTTTTTGTGTAGATGTAAGGATTTATGCTTATTCCTCTAAGAAGTTCTAATATGAGTCTTATTAAAATATACTCTTCTAATCTCATTGGTACTCAACTCTTCTTTGTATGTCATATTTGTTGGTTACTCATACTTTGCCTAAGTATCTAACATCCTTGCAGGCCCATTGTACTTTACCTTTCATGGCCACTTTCTTCAGTATATATATATTCTTTCATTTAAATTTTGTTTTATTGTGACAGAATATGCATAACATAAAAGTTACCATTTTATGTATACATACATTCTTGTGCTTTTCATTACCCTATATAAGTATGTGAATTCACATTTTGTTTGCAAGTTTTCGTCTAACATTTTACCTTTTTTAGCATGTATTAAAATCTCTGTGGCATTCCCATTTCATTGGCTATTACATGGAGTTTAACATGTCAAAAACTGAGTATGTTCTCTTTCCCTCCAAATGGTTACCTCTCATCTATACTGAATGTTAAACAAGTTATAACTTTGGAATCCTTTTCATTTTTTTTTCTTTTTATCTTTTTCTTTCCATTTAATCCCCAACCCAAAGGCAAGCATTAGGGTTTACACATTATTTCTATTCTTGATTTCTTGGATTCATATCTTCATTTCTATTTTCACAGCAACCAGTTTATACTTTTATGTCTAAATTCCTCTAGTAAATTTTTAGCTATTTCTCTTTTTAATATCTTTTTGCCTACTCTTTGCCAATGTACTAAAATAATTTTTCTCAAAAATTTTCATAATATTTCACTTTGTCAGGAGCCTATTATTGTTACCTCTTGCTATTATCAAATTCTAAATTGTAGGCCTTGTCTTCAAGGGGATCCATTTATCTTCTAACTCTTTAAACTTAGAAATGTTAATAATTTGTACTCTGAAACCAAGAATCTCTGATATATCTAGTTTAACCTCTGGTACCTCTAGTTTAACCTACTTGTCACTTAAAGAGACATGAATTGTTCCTTTAACCTGATTTTGCATATATAACTATTCTTATTTGGGATACCATCTGCAACATTTCAGATTGGTAGAAAGAGAACTGCTGCCAGAACACACACATACACACACACACACACACACACACACACACCATATTTTCTGGAGATTGGACTAAACTCCTAATTTTTTAATTAAGTTCCTAATAATATGAGAAAAAACTGTTTTCTAACAGGCACCCCCTACCCTAAAAAAACACATTGTTTCAGAAGTTATATGATGACACCTGGAACAGATATGGCATAGAATAATACTAATTTCCTCCTTGCGCAGTGCCTGGTACATATTAGGTTCTAAATAGCTACAGGGATTTTAAATTTGATTTTGTACTCATTTCCTTTTTAAGGCTATAGTAAGCTTGAGGATATGAAAGTTATTACATCCATAAGTCTTCCTTCCAACTATGTTCTCTAGTTTACATAGGAAATGATCTTGTAGATATACACAGTCACATACACACAAACCTACATATGACACACATCTTTTCATTATTCCTGCAAAAATTTTAAAAGTTTCCTATCTATTACGTCTTTGTCTTAGTCCCTTTTATATTGTTATGAAGGAATACTCAAGGCTAGATAATTTATAAAGAAAAATGATATTTTGGTTCACAGTTCTGATGTCTAGAAAGTCCAAGTTTGAGTGTCTGCATCTGTTGAGGGTCTCAGGCTGTTTCTACTCATTGCAGAAAGTGAAGGGAAGTTAGAATGTGCAGAAATCACATGGTGAGAAAGAAAGCAAGAGAGAGAGGGGACAGGTTTCAGGCTTTTTTAAACAACCAGCTCTCATAGGAACTAAGAGTGGGAACTCATCCCTGAGGGAAGGCATTAATCTATTCATGAGGAATCTGCCCCTGTGAAGGTGAAAAACATCCCAATCATAGCATTCTTCTCCTGAATCCCCAAAACTCATGTCCTCACATATAAGATACAATCATTCCTTTCCAGTAGTCTCAAAGTCTTAATTCATTTTAACAGCCATTCAAAAGTTTGAAGTCCAAGCTTATAAAATATGAAACAAGTTATTTACTTCCAAGGTAACAATGGTTGTATAGCTGTTGGGTAAACATTTCCATTCCAGTAGGAAGGCATAACAAGTCTTATGCAGCTTTAAAACACAGCAGAGTAGACATTAAATCTTAAAGCTCCAAAATAATCTTCTTTGACTCCACGTTCTGCATCCTGGAAACACTGTTGCAAGGAGTGGGCTCCCAAGGCCTTGGCAGTCCTGTCCCCATGTTTTTGCTGCGCACAGTCCATGTGGCTGCTTCCATATGTTGGAATTGAATGCCTGAGGCTTTTCCAGACTGAGGTTGCACACTGCTGGTGGCTCTGCCTATGTGGCAGGTTTCAGCATGGGCACCCAGGCTTTTTGATATATCCTCTGATATCTAGGGGGCAGCTTCCAAGCCTCCATAGCTCTTGTGTTCTGGGTGCCTGTAGACTTAACACCATGTGGATTCACCAAGGCTTATGGCTTGTGCCGTCTGGAGCAGCAACCACAGCAGCAACTGGGTCCATTTGAGCCGTAGTGGGAGCTGGAGTTGTAGGGATGTAAGGAACAGCGACCCAAAGGGGCACAGTGCAGTGGTGCCCTGGTCCTGTCCCCCAAAACCATTCTGTTCTCCTAGGCTCCTGGGACTGTGATGGGATGGGTGGCCTCAAAGATTTCTGAAATGCCTTTTGTCCATTGTCTTGACTATTAATACCTTGCTCCCTTACTGGTCATGCTAATCTCTTTAGCAAGTAGTTGCTTAGATTCCCCTCCTGAAAACACTCTTTTCTTTACTACCACATGGCCAGGCTGCAAATTTTTCAAATGTTAATGCTCTGCTTCTCTTTTAATTATAGATTCTTCCGCTAGGTGATTCCATTGTGGACATAATTTAGTGTAAGCTGTTAAAAGTAACAATGCCACTTCTCGAGCACTTTTCTGCTTAGAATTTTTTTCTGCCAGATACTCAAGGTCATCACTCTTAAGGTTAGCCTTCCACAATGCAGCCAAATTCTTTGCTACAGTGCAACAATGCAGCCAGGTTCTTTGCTGCAGTGCAACAATGGGGATATTTGCTGCAGTGCAACAATGGGGATATTTGCTCCAGTTCCCAGTAAGTTCCTAATTTCTGTCTGATACCTCATTAGCATGGCCTTTTCTACCCATATTTCTGTCAGTATTTTGGTCACAACTACTTAACCAATTTCTAAGAAGTTCCAAACTTTCCCTCATCTTTTTATCTTCTGAGCTCTCCAAACTCTTCCAACTTCTACCCATCACTCATTTCTAAAGTGCTTCCACAGTTTCAGGTATCTTTATAGCAACACCCCGTTCCTCAGTACTAATTTTCTGTCTTAGTCTGTTTTGTGTTGCTATAAAGGAACACCTGAAGCTAGTAATTTAAAAAAAAAAAAAGGTTTATTTTGTTTGCAAGATTGGGCATCTGTATGTGGTGAGAACCTCAGCTGTTTTCACTCATGGCAAAAGGTGAAGGGGAGCTGAGCTGGTATGTGCAGAGATTACGTGATGAAAGAAGAAACAAGCAAGAAGGAGGAGGCTCAAGGCTCTTTTTAACAACCAGCTCTCACAGGAACGAAAAGGGAGAACTCATTCACCTCCAAGACAGGACATTAATCAATTCAGGAGGGTTCTGCCCCATAAGCCAAACACCTCTCATTAGGCTCCACCTCCAACACTGGGGACTAAATTTCAAGATGAGATTTGGAGGGAACAAACAAACATCCAAACCATAGCACCCCCATTGAAAGAAAGTCAAAATTTATTTATATTTTAATATTTATAAGGATACGAAATAAATGTTTACCATTGTATATAAGTAAAGTGCTTAGTTTATTTTTAATGAATTAACTAAGTAAACTTGTTATATAATAGTTTCAGATTAATAGAATTCATTGTATCTATATTAGCAAAGCAATGCCACTGTGGAATGTTAGAATTATGAGAAGTAAATTTCGAGCTTGAATAAAATTTTACTAGCATTAATATTATATTTTATAAATTACTGTTACAAAAAGATCATTTTTGTTCATACAATTCTTGTTTTATGGTACTTAAAAAACAAGTGAAATTTATAGTAAACGTTTAGAGACATTTTAGGGCTTACTTTATCAAAATTATTTTCTATTTTTTCTTTGTAAAATAACACTGATATATTGTCTTTATCTATTAGTTTTCCAATCTTTGAAAATCCATATCCCATGGACATTCATGAATCACCAGTTACATGCACAGCATACTTTGCAGATTGTCCTCCGGATTTGATTCTAGTACTGTATTCTATAGGAGTCAAGCATAAAAAACAAGGATACAGTAATAAGGTAAAAGTAGAAATTATAAATAACTTTTCTTGTATTCATATCACATGATCATACTTTTTCCCATTGCTTTATTTTCTTACATTCCGTATAGGAGGACTTGAACTAAATTATTTCTAATTTAAAAGCCAACGTCTATTAAAGACATAACTTCTTAAATTCAAACTTTCTAAATGCTACTTAGCTTTAAGCCTACAGAAATATAATTTCTTATACAGAAGGTATATAATTATATACTGATATACTTATCTATTATGTGCATTTATATACTAAGCATGTACTTATACTAATATATATTTGAGTCATAAGATATAAGCTTTATTTTAGATGAAAACTTATGTTTTAAGAAAACAAAAAGACTCAAGTCTTCCTAGTTTATAATTAATTAATTAATGGTTTAGGAAACATAATTATTAAAAGTCATTTGTTAAATAATATTCTAGAATTTTTTGTTATAGTTCACTACAAGATTCAACTATTTATAATTGTAACAGATTATCTATTATGATTTCTGTTATTTTCCCAGGGCTGTTGGGATGGACAACTTCAAGAGACACTATTTACATAGCTTCTATGTTAAATGGCACCACAGTAGTTTGGTGGTACACAGACTATATGACACATGTAGCAACACTGTATTTGTACAATTAAAAATACTTCTTTGATTTGTTTATATAAATGGTAAGATTGATTAAAATCTATATTTTTAAGGGAGATGGAATTGTGCATTTAGACGTGTTTGTTCAATGAAAAAATTAAAAGACAGCTACACACTTCATTCTTGATTATTTTATAGTTAGTTTGTTTAAGTGAACTTTTTATCATTATTTTAAGCTATTTTCATTTTAAATTTCTAAGCCATTTGAATATATATATATATATACTTTCTGGATAATCTATTTAGGAGTGGCCAATCAGTGGAGGAGCTTGGAACCTTGGAGCACAAACATATCCAGAAATTATTATTACTGGGTAAGTAGATGTGTTTTGTGAGTTATTAATTCATCAACAAGAAGATGTTTACTGAGTCTTGATAGTTTTCCATAATTGTGTTCTATGCAGAATAATAGTTTACGTAAAAGTAAAAATATAAGACATTGCTTCTACCCAAAGATTCTCATCTTGACAGAGGATATAATCAAACCATTGGAAACATAATAACAAAAAAGAAAGCATAGATTATATCACCAGGAGAAAGTCAGAGTGGGGAAGTCATGAGATACTAGTCTTCACTGGAAATCACAGAATATTAGCTTTACAAAGGCCCTTACAAACACTTACCTATTTCTGCCAAATTCAGGAATCACTGCTCTATATCTGTACGAGGTGGTTATTTTAAATATTTCTCAAAACTTACAGCACCAGAAATAACACTTCTTTGTATGACAACCCACTTGTTGTTTTAATATTAGGAACAAAAATAGAGACATAGCTAATGATAAATATGAGATTTAAAAGGTAATAAGGGTTCTGCTAATGGGAAGATAGAGTAAATATACTTTTTCCTATTCTTCCCACTAAATGACTAAAAACTCTGGATATTATATATAAGATAAACTTAAGATGACTAGGAAATGTGAAGAAGCGTCAGACCGGGTAGGACCCCTAAGTCTTAAAGAATGACATGGAAGTCAGTTCCCTAAGTTTTCTTTCTGCCTCATATATCCCAGAATTAGAGCTAAAGAAGCTAGTAACCTAGAAATGTGAATGGACACAGATGAAAATTCCAAACAAAATCTAGCTCTCTTTAGCCATGGAATGAAGAAAGCAGCAGCGTATCAAGACAGAAAACATTTAGAAAATAATCTCTCTACTTAGGTTTAACAACACACACACACAGACACACAGACACACACACACACACACACACACACACATATATACCTTCCTCCCACACACACAACTGTGGCCCCACCCCAACTCACTCCAGTAAAGGCCAAGTGGAGAGCTTAGACTTTCACCCTTGTCAAGGTATAATGAGGTACCCCAACTTCCCCAGAGTGTCAGATAAAGCAAAGTGGGGAGCTGGGGCTTTGAATCATGGGGTGAAACCCCTCTTTTGTGGTGTCAGTGGGGAGCTAGAATTCTCACCACTGCCCAGCAGCAATGAGTAGCTACTGTTCCCTATCCCCTTCCCTGTGTCAACAGAAATAAATGAGGAAGGAGAGAAGAAAGGGTGGGACTGAAAAGTATTAAGGAAATAATGGCTGAAAACTTATCAAATTTAGCAAAACAACATGAACCTTCAGATTCCAGAAGCTGAGCAAACCCCAATAAATCTATACCAAGATAAATTATCATCAAACTTCTGAGCAGCAAATACTAAAAGAAAAAAATCTGGAAAGTCACAATAGAGAAATGACATCTAACCTATAGGGCCAAACCAGTTTGAATGACAAAAGGAAAAGTGAGTATTTTTCAAGTACTGAAAGAAAAGAACTATCAATCCTGAATCCTATACCCAATGAAAATATCCTTCAAGAATTAAGGCAAAATAAAGATCAAAATCCATCATTTCCATATGCAATAAACTAAGAGAATTTTTCAACACCAAATCTACCTTTAAAAAAGTAACTACAGGAAGTTCCCTACACAGAAAGGAAATGAGCCTTGGTTCATCAAGAAGGAAGAAATAATACAATAACAAAAGTATGGATAAATACAATAGGCTTTCCATTTCTTGAATTTTTAAATGTATATTTTATGGTTGAAGCAAAGATTATAGTAACAGTGTCTGATGTTACTATAATCACATTGACTGGTGTGGTTCTAAATGTGTATAGAGGAGATATTTAACACAATTATAAATGGGAGAGGATAAAAAGATGTAAAGAGAGTTAAGGCTTTTATATATCTTGAACTGGTAATAAGATGACACTGGTAGAATGTGATAAGCTGTGATACAATGTAATACCTAAAAAAACTTTAAAAATTATGCAGAGGTGTACTTAAAAACACTACTGACACATCAAAATGGAAGCACTATAATAATTCAAGTAACAGGAAGGCAGAAAAAGAGGAAACAGGAAAAAAAGCAGAAAAAATTATATGGTTTACTGAAGCCCCAACATATCAATAATTATATTAAATATAAATGGTCTAAATACTTCCATACAAATATGAAGATTGATAGAGTGGGTTAAAAACATGACCAGCTATATGTTATCTGCAATACACTCACTTCAAATATAACAGCATAGACAATTTGAGAGTAAAAAGACAGAAAAAAACTATGAAAAAGAATTAATTGAGAGTGACATCAGCAAGGTAACAGAATAGGAAGCCCTAGACTTTGTTCTCCACAGATACACTCACTTTACAACAATATATGGTCCAAAAAGCCATTATGATAACTTCAGAAACTATTTAGGAAGTCACAGTACCCCAGACAAGCTCAAAGCCAAGACTGGTCACACTGAAATGGGTAAGAAAAGCGTGGCATTTCAGCAACATCAGTCCTTTTTCCCAGCTGGCACAGCTCACAATTAGGAGGAAAAGTGCAACTCATGGCTTCATCTTTTTGAGGGAAAGAAAAGAGTGGAAGATATATGCAATGTTCTAGATTTATAGTGGCTGCTCAAGGGACTAATTTCTGTATCATCTGATAGAGATCTGGCATACTCTGCATAGCTGGGTGCCACTGAGAGCAAAATATATTTCAGTGGCTTGTAGCATCAGAGAACCTGCAGTATTTCAGACAGATACTAGAGGCAGCAAGATGCTACAAGTTCCTGAAAAAGAAACTGGAAAACTTCACTAGTTAGGAATTACATGCACAAGCCCAGAGAAGACATATTCCCATAAAAGGTTTGAGAGGCTCTTAGAATCTCTACCTGAACTGATTTATGAAAAATGTCCCCTGTACAAAGTCAGTCCATAAGGATGTGGCTACTTTTTCATATTAAAGTCAACAAAAATAAAGCATACAAAGAGACAGGGAAACATGGCCCAATCAAAGAGACAAAAAAAAAAAAAAAATCCAGTAACTGATTTTAACCCTTTTCCTATTTGTCCCAACAATACTCACTGGTAGCACTTGCAGCTATGACATTTATGCCAAGATAACTTTACCTCAAAATATCTTACTTTTATTATTATTGTTGTATCACTCTAGTATATTGACTTTGGAAATAAAAGACATCATTGTATTTATAGCATTCTGTTTTTAGTAGTGGTATTTCCATTTACAAAATATAGTAATTCTCCATCACTGAAAATGTCATATCCTAGAAAACACAGCATTCCTACGTGTGAAGGTAACATCATTCTTGTACAGTTTTTGGCTGAGGATTCATTTGCTGAATTTATTTTTTCTGAAATAGACTATTCTGATGTTAGTTCTGTTCAGAAATAACTCCAGGAACAGTTTTCATGTTTTATTTTCACATTGAAAACCAGTCAGATTTTCTTCAGCCTCAAGAAGTGTGTTTATGTAAAATTAAACGAGCACTGGAAGCAAGCTGTACTTTTTTATTCTAAATGGGAAAAGGGTTAAAGAAACAGAAATCTGTTGACAAAGAGTTCAAAATAATCATCTTAAAGAAACTCAATATATTAGAGAATACAAATAGAAAACTAAACAAAATGTGGGAAATGATGCATGAACAAAATGAGAATATCAACAGAGTTTGAAATTATTAAAAAGAAACAATTCTAGATCTGAAGAATACGATAATTTATTTGAAAAATTCATTAGAGAGTGTCAACAACAGACTTGGCCAAGCAGAAGGAAGAATCAGTGAACTGGAAAATAGGTCACTTGAAATTACTGAGTCAGAGGAACAAAAAGAAGAGGGCGTAAGAGCCTTACGAACACATTCAAGTGGACTGATGTATACATTATGGGAATTTAAGAAGGGGTAGGGAGAGAGAGAGAGATAGAGAGACAGACAGAGAGAGAAATAGTGAATGGAGCAGAGAGAATGGAGCAGGGAGCTTACTTGAAGAAATAATGGTCAAAATTTTCCCAAGTTGGAGGAAAGAAATGGAAATTCAAATTCAAGAAGCTTAAGCAAGTCCAATAATATGAACCCAAAGAAGCTCATAAAGAGACACATTATAATCAAACTGTCAAAAATCAAAGACAAAAAGAAAATCTTGAAAGCATCAAGAAGAAAAATTCTTATCACATGCAAGGAAATCCCCATGAGATTGTCAGCAAGTTTTTCAGCAGAAGCATGGCAGACTAGAAGGGAGTGGGATAATATACTCAAAGTGCTGAAAGAAAAAAAAACCCCACCAACTTAGAATACTATATTTGGCATAACCAACTTCAAAAATGAAGGAGAAATAAGCCCTCCCTATATAAACAAAAATTGAAGGAATTCATCAACACTAGACATGTCTTACATAAATTGCTGAGAGTTCCTTCAGTTGAAACAAACACACTAGACAACACCACCAAAGCATACAAAAACTTAAAAGCTCTCTGGTAAAGTTAAATGTATAGACAAATATAGAATATTGCAATATTGTAAAGGTGGTGGATAAATCACTTTGATTTCTGGCATATAATTTAAACAAAAACAATTACTATAAAACTATGATAATAGATACAAAATATAAAAATGTGTAATTTGTGACATCAATAACATAAAGAGAGGGTGAATGTAAAGGAGTAGATTTTTTGTATGTAGTTAAAGTTGTTATAGTTTAAAATAGATCGGTATAACTAGAAGATGTTTTATGTAATCCTGATGGTAAACACAAAGAAAATGCCTATAGAATATTCACAAAAGAAAATGAAAAAGGAATAAAAGTATGTCACTAAACAAAAATATAAATGAAACCCAAAGGAAACCAACAAGAGAAGAAAAGAAGGTCAAAATAACCACATAACATATAGAAAATAATAAAATGGCATTAGTAATTTCTTCTGTACCAATAATTATGGTAAATGTAAATGGATTAAACTCCCTAATCAAAAGACATAAAATGGCTTGATTGAAAAAAGTAGAACTATATGCTGCCTCCAAGAAACTCACTTTAGATTTAAGGACACACATAGGTTGAAAGTGAAAGGATAGAAAAAGATATACCATGCAAATTGTAACCAAAAGAGAACGAAATGAACACATTTATATTGGACTTTAAGTCAATAACTCACAAGGGACAAAGAAAGACATTACCTAATAATAAAAGAATCAATCCAACAGAAAGATATAAAAAGTACAAATACATATGAATGTAACAGCAGAGCATCAAAATACATGAAGCAAACATTGACAAAATTGAAAAAATGAACAGAATAACACAATAATAGTAGTATATTTCGATACCACATTTTCAATAATTAATAGATCAACTAGGCAAAAGATCAAGAAGGAAACAGGGTATTTGAAAAACACTACAAGAACAATTGGGCCTAACAGATGTACAAAACACCTAGCAATAGGAGAAAAACATTCTGCTTAAGCACACATGGACCTTGTTCCAGGATAAGTGATATGTTAGGCCAGGGGTCCACAACCCCTGGGCTGCAAACCAGTACCAGTCCATGGCCTGTTAGGCACCAGGCCACACAGCAGGAGTTAAGTGGCAGGCAAGTGAGCATTACCACCTGAGCTCTGCCTCCTGTTAGATCAGGGACAGTATTGGATTCTCATAGGAGTATGAACCCTATTGTGAACTGCACATGCAAGGGATCTAGGTTGCAGACTTCTTATGAGAATCTTAACTAATGCCTGATGATCTGAGGTGGAACAGTTTCACCCTGAATCCATCTCTCACCACCCTTGTCTGTGGGAAAGTGGTTTTCCACAAAACTTGTATCTGGTGCCAAAAAGGTTGGGGACTGCTCTGTTAGGCCACCATCTGTAGATGCAAGTTATTAGTAATGTTAGTTCTTTGGCTGAGTGGTTCCAATACAATTATATTCTGTATATTAAATCTGTTATATACATTGTTATTTTCATATCAAGTATTACATGATGAAAAATAAAATAGAATTAAATTTTGTCAGGGTACATAGAGTCTCAGACCAACATCCTGCAGATTATTTTTAGTAATAAAGTTTAAAAATATCTGTAAGTTTATAATTAAACATGCAAAGTCAAAGTCATTCATAGTCTTTATTTGTAATAGCCAAAAACTGAAAACAACCCAAATGTTCATCATTTGGTGAAGGGGTAAATAGAGTATATCCATACAATGGAATACTATTTAACCACAAAAAGGAACAAATTATTAATACATGTAAGAAAGATTATCCTCAAAAACATTATGCTAAGTGAAAAATGCAGACACAAAAACAGTAGATATTATGTGGGTTCCACTTATATAAACATTCTAAGAAAAAAAAAATCTATATTAGGCAGAAAGTAGATTATTGGGGATCTGCTGGGGATGGGAAACATGGTTGCATATTGCCATGAGTAATTTTTTGGAGTGACAGAAATGTCCTAAAACTGGATGATGATGTCAATGTGACAACTGTGTAAATTTACTAAAAATTATCAAACTGTACACTCACAGTGGTTGAATTTTATAGTTATGTAAATTACATCTGAATAAAGCTATTAACAAAGTAGAGTAAGCCACTCAGTGACTAACCCCTTCTCAAAAGAAAAAATCAGTTGACCATATAAATATGGTTCTATTTCTGGACTCTCTACTATGTTTCACTGATGTATATGTCTGTTTTTCACCAGTAGCACAAAAACTTTATTGTAGCTTTAGGGTGAGACTTAAACCTTATGTAGTTTGAGTCTCCAACTTTGTTTTTAGTTTTCAAAATTGCTTTGGCTAATCTAGTTTCTTTTCTTTTAAAAAAATAATTTCAGCTTTTATTTTAGATTCAGGGGTACATGTGCAGGATTGCTACATGGGCATATTAGACACAGGTAGTGAGCATAGTACCTAACAGGTAGTTTTCAACCCAAATCCCTCTCCCTCCCTCCCTGCTCTAGTAGTCCGCAGTGTCTGTTGTTTCTGCGTTTATGTCCATGTGTACTTAATGTTTAGCTCCCAGTTATATGTGAGAATATGTGGTATTTAGTTTTCTGTTCCTGTGCTGGCTTACTTAGGATTATAGCCTCCAGCTCCATCCATGTTGCTGTACAGGACATGATTTCACTCTTTTTTATGGCTATGTAATATTCCATGGTACATATGTACCATGTTTTCTTTATCCAGTCCACTGTTGTTGGGTGCCTAGGTTGATTCCATGTGCCATTGTAAATAGCATGGCAATGAACAAATGAGTGCATGTGCCTTTTAGGTATAATGATTTATGTTGCTTTGTTTATATACCAAGTAATGGGATTGCTGGGTCAAATAGTAACTCTGTTTTAAGTTCTTTGAGAAATCTCCCAACTGCTTTCTATTTTCAGTAGTGGCTTAACTAATTTACATTCCCACCAACAATGTTTAAGCATTCTCTTTTCTCTGCCATCTGACAAGCATCTGTTACTATTCAACTTTTTAATAATAGCCATTCTGACTATTGTACAATTGTATCCTATTGTATTTTGATTTTCTTTCTTTCTTTCTTTCTTTCTTTTTTTTTTTTTTTTGAGATGGAGTTTCGCTCTTGTTGCCCAGGCTGAAGTGCTGTGCCATGATCTCGGCTCACTGCAATCTCTGTCTCCTGGGCTCAAACAATTCTCCTGCCTCAGCCTCCCAAGTAGCTGGGATTATAGGTGTGTGCCACCATGCCTGGCTAATTTTTGTATTTTTAGTAGAGACAAGGCTTCACCATGTTGGCCAGGCTGGTCTAGAACTCCTGACCTCACATAATTTGCCCCCCTCGGCCTCTCAAAGTGCTAGGATTACAGGTGTGAGCCACTGTGCCTGGTCATGTTTTGATTTTCATTTTTCTGATGATTAGTGATGATGAGCATTTTTTCATGTTTATTGGCTGCTTGTATGTCTTCTTTTGAGAAGTGTCCGTTCATGTCTTTTGCCCACTTTTTAATGGGATTATCTGTTTTTTGCTTTTTGGTTTGTTCACGTTCCTCATGGATTCTGGATATTAGACCTTTGTCAGATGCATAGTTTGTAAATATTTTCTCCTATTATGTAGGTTGTCTGTTTAGTCTGTTGATAGTTTCTTTTGCTGTGCAGAAGCTCTTGAGTTTAATTAGTCCTAACATGTCAAGTTTTGCTTTCATCACAATCATTTTTGGGGGCTTGGCCATAAATTCTTTGCCAAGGCTGATATCAAGAAGGGTATTTCTTAGGTTTTCTTCTAGTATTTTAGTAGTTTGAGGTCTTACATTTAAATTGTTAATCCATCTTGAGTTAAATATGGTGAAAGGTAAGGGTCTAGTTTCACTATTTTGCATATGGCTAGCCACTTATCCCAGCACCACTTATTGAATAAGGAGTTCATTCCCCATTGTTTGTTTTTGTCAGCCTTGTCAAAGGTCACATGGTTGTAGGTGTGAGGCTTTATTTCTGAGTTTTCTCTTCTGTTCCATTGGTCTATGTGTCTGTTTTTGAACCAGTACCATGCTGTTTTGGTTACTGTAGCCTAATAGTATAGTTTGAAGTTGAGTAGTGTGATGCCTCCTGCTTTGTTCTTTTTGTTTAGGATTACTTTGGCTATTCAGGCTCTTTTTTGGTTTCATATGAATTTTAGAATAGTTTTTTTTCTGCTTCTGTGAGGAATGATGCTGGTAGTTTGATAGGAATAGTGATGAATCTGCACATTGCTTTGGGCAGTATGACCATCAGTTTGTTTATTTCTACAAAAAATTGCTTTACCATATTTTAATTGTGATTACACTGAATGTATATGCCATTTAGGGGAACAAACATCTAATAAGTGATACAATTATCAATAACATATATCTCCTTTTATTAATGCCTTATTTTCTGGTCAACATCTTACAATTTTCAGCATACAGATCTGGCACAAACTGTGTTAGATTTTATCTATTTCTTGGTTTTGGCACTGTCGTAAGTGGTACTATTTTGTTATTTCCAAATGTCTATTGCTATTCCATGGAAATACAATTGATTTTTGTATATTGATATTGTG
Source organism: Colobus angolensis palliatus (assembly GCF_000951035.1). Classification (NCBI taxonomy): domain Eukaryota; kingdom Metazoa; phylum Chordata; class Mammalia; order Primates; family Cercopithecidae; genus Colobus; species Colobus angolensis. The sequence continues at coordinate 8,345,516 of NW_012115044.1, forward strand.
TCTTATAATTGTGCTAATCATTTATGAGTTCCAGTATCCTTTGTGTAGAATCTCTAGGATTTTCTACGTAGCCATAAAATCTGCAAATAGAAACAATTTTATTTCTTCCCTTTTAGTTTGTATGCCTTTTATTTCTTTTTCTTCCCTATTTCAGTGCTTAACACCTCCAATAAGATGTTGAATAAGAATGGTGAGAGTGAACATATTTTTGCTTTGTTCCTGATCTTCGGGGAAAACATTCAATCTTTCATTATTATGTATGTTAGGAGATATCTGTAGGTTGTTCCTTCACACCTTTTATCTGGTTATAGAAATTTCCTCTGTTCCTAGTTTACTGAAAGTTTTTTTAGGAATGGGTGATAAATCTTGTCAAATGCTTTTTCTGCATTTATTGAGATGACTATATGGATTTTCTCTTGTAATCTGTCAATATGGTGAATTTTAATATGGTAGTTGATTTTTTAAGTGTTTGTCTTACATTCCTAAGAAAACCCACTTAGTCATTATGTACTATCCTTTCTATATATTACTTGATTTGCATTGCCAATATTTTGTTGACAATTTTTATGCCTATTCTCATGATGAATATCGGTTTGTAATTTTCTTTTATTGTAATGTTTTTGTGTGGTTTTGGTGTGAGGGTAATGCTGACTTCATCAAAAGTGTTGGAAAGTATTATATCTTCTTCTATTTTCTTGATGAGTTTTTATAGAATTGACATTTGATTATTACCAAATAATGATGCAACTCTAGATACATTTGGTGATTTGCTTTTATATTTTGAAACTTAACTTCAATTTTGCTACGATATTCAATTCATATTTATATTAATATCAAAATTATCATTTTATTGAATATAAATAATTTTACATGAAAATATGTTGTTCACTTTCCACAGGCCATTTTTCATTGCTCTCCATTACACATATAATCTTTTTACAGTAAAGTCTAAGGAATTATTGTTCTTTTTCTAATCTTTAGATTTTAGTATATTGTTTAAGAAATGAACCATTGTTTTAAGCTTAGAAATGGTTTAGCATACATTAATTTTCATTAACGTGGTATTTTTGAATCAAAATTGTATCAACAGTAACTCAAGTTTCTGTACATTTGGAGTGATGGTGATTTTTATTTAGTATACTTTAATTAATGCTAATTTATTTCTCATCTAGTCATGCAGATGGATCAATAAAATTTTGGGATGCTTCTGCAAGTAAGTTTCAAGTTTCTGTACAACAGAAACCAATTGCTTAGTATTTACTTATAGCCAACTACCACTTTTTAGTTTGGGCAATTAAAATTTCAGATATATTTTTAGCATACATATGTGGCTGTGTTACAAAAATCCATTACCTACATTGTTAGATCAGTTGAAAGTATTATCTCTACTTTACTTCTCTTCTGTAATATAAGGTAAACAAGACTAAGTCACTCTTTGTCAGCAACCTGTTATATCCACAAGAGGCATGATACATCAGAAAAAGTACCAAACTTTGTCAGATTAACTCTGTTCGAGGAATTTCCTTCACGTCCTACCTGTGTGGTCTTCGCCAAGTGCTTATATCCCCAGTCTTCTCTTTTCTTCCCCACTCATCTACCACATCCTGCAAAGATCAAATGATTTGATAACTGTAACAACTCTTTTTAAATTCTTGAGAATTATGTAACTTAGAGAATAAATAAGGTACTCTGCTCAATGTTGAAGGACATGCAAAGATACTTAAGACTTCATTATACTCACATATACCCTTCAGAAAAATTGTGTTCATTAGAAAAGGTAAAGAAATGCACATATATAACTATAGGGAAAACAATGTAAGAACTCTAAATGCAGATTATTTAGATCAGAAATGAGAGAGTCTTATTGAGACCTGGTAGATCCAGGAAAGGTATTTTGATGGAGTTAACATTTAGTGTGAGTTTTGGAAGATAGTTAACTTTTGACAGGAATAGGAGTGAAGAACAAGTTAACAGTGACTCTAAGTTTCTGCATATGAGTAACCAGGAAGATGTAGGTAACTCTTTTGGAAAGAAGGAATATAAGAGAGCTTTGAATTTTTTAGTAAAACCAGAAAATTCAAGTAAAAATATCCAGCAGGTAGGGAGAAAAGTTAGAAATGGAAACAAATGAAGAAGCAGCATAAAAATGATGTTTGAAGCTGTAGAAATGAATAGCTTCTGAGGAAGACTACAATAAACACACAAGCAGAGGGAGAAGGTTGAACATTGACAATATTCTTAGCCCACAAGGTAGAGTCCCTTGAACAAGCAAACAAACTATCAGCAAGAGAAAAGGATTAAAAGATCTAAACTCATGCATTCTAAAGTCCCCTTCTGATTTCACATAATAAAAAGCAAGTGCCTAAAGAGAAACTTCAAAGGGCAACAGACTTTCTGTTGATGAATCTTTTCATACAAACTTGAGTTTGTTCCCGGAACAAAATTCATTGCATAGTGATGCCAATGCTCCTTTCCCAACACCTCAAAGTCACTTTTTGGCTTTTAAAATGTGGAGGACCGGGCACGGTGACTCACATCTGTAATCCTAGCATCTTGGGAGGCCTAGGCAGGTGGATTGCCTGAGCTCAGGAGCTCGAAACCAGCCTGGACAACACGGTGAAATCCCGTCTCTACTAAAAGAAAAAAAATATATATATAAATTAGCCGGGTGTGCGGCATGCACCTGTAGTCCCAGCTACTCAGGAGGCTGAGGCAGGAGAATTGCTGGAACCCAGGAGGCAGAGGTTGCACTGAGCCGAGATCGCACCACTGCACTCCAGCCTGGGTGACAGAGCAAGACTCTGTCTCCAAACAAAATAATAATAAATAAAATAAATAAATTAATTAATTTAATTAAATTAAATGTAGAGAACACTTTAACACTTTAATTATTAGAGTGAATAACACCATTAAGCATGCATAGTAATATTTTGAGAAGGTAGTTTTTAAATAAATATTTTATCACATTTTGAATATAAATTGCAAATGATTGCAGCATGTTTAATATTTTTACTGTAATCAAGGTCAATCTCCAACTTAATGGATGTCTAAAAAAATCACTTAGTTTGCTAACTTTGTGAAACACTGTCTAATACAGAAAGCAAAATGAATTTGAATAATTGAGTTTATATTATTATGTATCTTAGTTTTCTATTGCTGAGTAATAAATTATCACAATTTAACAACCTAAAACAATACCCATTTATCATCTCACTGTTTCTGTGTGTTAGGAATTTGATTATACCTTAGCTAGGTCTTTTGCTCGGGGTCTCACAAGACTGTAATCAAGGTGTTGGCTGGGGTTGCGGTTTCATGAGACTCAAGGTTCTCTTCCAAGCTTTTGTAATTGTTGGCAGACTTATTTTCTTGCACATTCAGAGCTCATGGTAGCTTACTACTTTAAAGCTAGCAAGAGAGAGTGTCTCTTTACCTTCAGGGAGGGCCTCAGTCCCTCTTTTAAGGGGGCCATATGATTAGGTTTGACTTGTTAAGAATAAGCTCTTTGTTGATTAACTCGAAGTCAACTAATGAGGGACCTTAATGATGTCTGCAATATCATTTTACTGTTGTCATGTAACATAAATAATCATATAAATTATATCCTGACCTCAGAAGCCAGGCTATAGCACCCAATACAATCCTTTGCCCATTTTTTAAAAAATCTATTTTAGCTTGACATATTTCAAGCTTACAAAAAATTGCAAAAAAAAAGTACTATGAAATGTTTTATACCTCTCAACCAGATTCTCCAAATATTCCTTCCCTCTCCCCGGCTCTCTCTCTTACTCTTTCTCTCTTTCCTCCACACATTTTTCTCTCACACACATGTACATATATACATATAGCTTTTTTTCTTATCCATTTGAGAGTAAGTTGGAGACACATTACATACCCCTAAATACTTCAGTGTGTATTTCCTACAAACATTTGCTTACATAACCAGACTTTAGTCATCAAAACCAGTAGATTAACACTGACACAACACTATTATCTAATCTCCGGATTTTATTCAGCTTTTGCAAATACACACACACACACACAGATATATGTATGTGTATATATGTGTGTATATGTATGTATATGTGTGTGTATATATATGTATATATTTATTTATTTATATATTAGACAGAGTGTCGCTGTGTCGCCCAGGCTGGAGTGCAGTGGTGCAATCTTGGCTCACTGCAAGCTCCGCCCGCTGGGTTCCTGCCATTCACCTGCCTCAACCTCCCGACTAAAGTAGCTGGGACCACAGGCGCCCACCACCATGCCCGGCTAATTTTTTTTTTGTATTTTTGGTAGAGACGGGGTTTCACCGCGTTAGCCGGGATGGCCTCGATCTCCTGACTTGGTGATCCGCCCGCCTCGGCCTGCCAAAGTGCTGGGATTACAGGTGTGAGCCACCGCGCCCGGCCGCAAATTAATATTCTTTACAACAAAAAAAATCCAGGATTATTTTTGCATTTAGGCATTGTATGTTCTGAGTTTTAAAAAATCTGGAAGGCCGGGCGCGGTGGCTCAAGCCTGTAATCCCAGCACTTTGGGAGGCCGAGACGGGCGGATCACGAGGTCAGGAGATCGAGACCATCCTGGCTAACACAGTGAAACCCCGTCTCTACTAAAAAATACAAAAAAAAAAAAACTAGCCAGGCGAGGTGGCGGGCGCCTGTAGTCCCAGCTACTCGGGAGGCTGAGGCAGGAGAATGGTGTAAGCCTGGGAGGCGGAGCTTGCAGTGAGCTGAGATCCGGCCACTGCACTCCAGCCCGGGAGACAGAGCAAGACTCCGTCTCAAAAAAAAAAAAAAAAAATCTGGAAAAGTTCCTGAGTCTTCATTTCATGACATTGACATTTTTGAGGAGTTCAGGCCAATTATTTTATAGAATCTCCTTCAGTCTCGTTTTGACTAATGTTTCTCATTATTAGAGTCAGGTGATGCACTTTTCACAGGACTCATATTTAAAACTTTACTCAAGGATCCTTTGTAGAATCATAGTTCTTTTATAGAGTTATCATCTGGTCTCCAATGGAAAAATATTCCCCCAAATATTCTTGAAAACAGTTCACAAACACAATTTAGGAGATTATATCTGACTCTTTCTTGACACAGAGCCACTCAGAAAAGATCCCTTCTTAAATAGTTACAGATTCTTGGACTCCCAATATTGCTAACTGGTAAATTACAATGTTTCTTATCTCAAGGAGTGTCTAAAAATTTGTTGAGAGGAGTAAACCCTCTAGGAATACCATCACCCTCTCATCTAGCAATGAAAGGGGAAAACTGAGATAAAGAATTGAGGAGTCTCCACTAGGGAAGAATTATTTTCAGTATTCCCATTTTAGACTTTCTGAGCCCCAATATTTTCATCAATAAATAATGATTAAAATACTTCCTTCATGAGACTTTTCTGAGAATGACTCAAGAAAGCAACTATATATTCTTTGATATGTAGTACATATTCAAGAAATGTTTATTTTTTCCCTGTAGTCTCCCTCTAGCTACTGTACTATGTGAAAGCGTGGCATTAAATGCTTACTAGATAAATGTAATTCACTTTGTCTACTTAGGTTTACTTTTGTGGTTTAACAAATATATTGGTAAAGCTTTAATAACATCTAAGAGTTAAGTTTAAATTAGAAGATAACTGTGCTTCGATGTCTTATAGTAACTCTGCAGATGCTGTACAAGCTAAAAACTTCAAAAGTGTTTGAAAAACAGAAGGTCGGAGAAGGAAAACAAACATGTGAAATTGTAGAGGAAGACCCATTTGCCATTCAGATGATTTACTGGTGTCCAGAGAGCAGAATATTCTGTGTATCAGGAGTCTCTGCATATGTCATAATTTATAAATTCAGCAGACATGAAATTACAACAGAAATAGTGGTAAGTTATTTAAAATTTAACTTTCACTTTTACAGTTATTAAAAGAAATCTATTATCATAGATTTGACTACTACTTGGTATAGTTTCCATGAAGTGTGCACTATGTGGTCAGTAATACCATTCGTAGGATTTTAAATTATTATTGTTACTTACTATAACATATTAATAAATGGTTTGGCTTAAAAGGCCAAAACAATTCTCTATCAAACCTTAGTATTTTTTTCAATGTCAAAACAAGCTTAGTATTTTAAGTTAATCTTGTTACAAATTGAACATGTCACAATTTTCTCATTTTTCTCTTTGATTTTATGTAGTCACAGCTACCTGGCCAAAATAAGTCAACTCTACAACATGATGGTGTGAAATGTGTATATATTGTGGAATATATACCTATATATTCTTCTATATATACTAATAAAATGTATAGGTTTTATACCTGTAGTTATTGATTTATTTTGTATAAAAATCAAATTAATGCAGGCTTTCTTTGTTCTATACTTTTATTAATTTTTAAGTTTATCTGATTTGTATTTTCTCATCAACTGTTTGCCATACATGGTTATTTCTCAGCTACAATAAGGTTATTTTTAATGATTTTCTATGTAGCAACATTTTTATGGGGTGGATCTAATTATGGGGCAAACTTACCTAATCTTAATTTTTAAATCAATGAAATACTTCACTTATTCAAAAGAATAATGATTTTATGGGATAAATTAATTCTAAATGAAGCCACCTGTAAACAATTGTCCTTCTCTACCTTTCCCCTTTTACCAGAATATAAAGATTATTTACTATAGGCCTGTGTGTAAGTGTTTTTACCTCAACAGCTAAAATTAATATCACCCTTTTATTATATAGTAGCTAAAAGCCAAGGCTTTGGAGTTAGATAAACCTAGGTTTTAATTCTGGCTTTCCCATTAAATATCTGTGTGACTCTGAGCAAGTCGTAAGTCAGCAGTAGAATGTAACTATGATTCAGTTTCATCACGTGTACAATTCCCTGTGTAAATAAAATGGGAAAATGGAAAATAAAAATAAACTTGAAATACAGATACCAATTTCATAGGGTTCTTGTGAGGATTGTATAAAGACATTATAATAGTGTCCTTACTTTAGTGAGCACTCAATAATTGGTAACTGTATTGTCACCACCAGAGGTTTTTCTATAGTTTTAAAATAATTATGGCAATAATTTTGGTAATAGTCCCATAATGACATTTTTGTAAGTAATTGTTTTCAATCTCAAAAATGCTCACTTTTACATTATAAGGCAAATATGTGTTATAAAATCAGCTCTAATTAAATCATTTAATGTATTTTATGCATTCATAAAGTATTTAGTTTTAAAACTTTTTTAGTTTAAAAAAGGTTTTTAGGTCACCTTTTTATTCCTATATAAATTATTATATGCTTTTTATCAACTAATTCTGATCAACTAATTAAATTAAACAAAAGCCAAGGTAATGAAACAACCAACCAAAAATATGGAATTTCTTTTGGAAAATTTTTAGTGAATTAATGCAAAGTTAAAAATGCAATGAAAGTTTTTTATACTAAATACTTTAAACAAGTAATTTTTTTATACACACACACACATACACACTACACACACACATAAATGTTTGTGTGTGTATATGAAAAAAGTTTAATTTCTTTCATTGGAATAACCATAACCAACTTCTCATTTTATTTTATCACATATCAAATTGTAATTTATACTATATCGTAAAATATAGTGATTATATAAAAACTTTATCTTCACTGAGTTATTTTTCTTTTAATTCTGAAGTTTAAAAATTTACATTTTTTGTGATTGCCATTGAATATTCCATATAATTAACTATTTGATTTAGTATGAGATACTGCTCAACTTTACTATAAATAGTATTGAACTTATTAATTTGAAAAAAACTGTGTGAATGATTCCTAAAAAGTTATCAGGTATTTTAATGTGATCATTTATTATGACTTAGATTAAATTAAAATAATGATTATTATTGTGGCTTACATTAAATTTAAACCTGATTTTTTTAAGTCATTAGAGGTACGACTTCAGTATGATGTTGAAGATATTATTACCCCTGAACCAGAAACAAGTCCTCCGTTTCCAGATCTCTCAGCCCAGCTTCCTTCTTCAGGGAGTCTTTCTGGGAGCACTAACACTGTTGCCAGTGAAGGAGTAACAAAGGACAGTATCCCATGCCTCAAGTAAGAGTTTCTACCAAATTTTAAAACAGTTTTATATGTGAATCATAGGTCTTTGAAATTGTGACAAATAAAATTAATTTTCTCTAATTATCAAGTTGTTGTCAAGTGATCTACAATTCTTCAGGGGTTACTCTGGTCTTTTTTTTGAACATCCATGAAGAGGGCATAATATTTTCATCCTTCATTTACTTATTTATATGTTTCCTTCCCAGAAGGACTCTAAAGAAAACATTGCTTTGATAGAATAGGAAGTTTGGCAGGAAGTGAAACTTGGCCACTTGCTTGGTACTTTCCAATTGAAAAAGTATGTTTATGGGGTGTGATGGCTCACGCCTGTATTCCCAACACTTTGGGAGGCTGAGGTAGGAGGAATGCTTGATGCTAGGAGTTCGAGACCAGCCTGGGCAACATAGCAAGACCTTGTTTCTACAAAAAGTTTAAAAATTAGCTGGGTGTGATAGTACATGCCTGTAGTCCCAGCTACTAGGGAGGCTGAGGCGGGAGAATCACTTTAGCCCAGGAGTTTAAGGTTGCAGTGAGCTGTGGTCCTGCCACTGCACTCCAGCCTGGGTGACAGTAAGACCCTGTCTCCAAAAAAATAATAATGATAATTTTTAAAAGTATGTTTATGTAATTTATTTAGCTTTCTTGAAACCAAAAAGAAAACCAGGTTTACTATCTACTACAAGAGTTCTATATTAGAAAAAAGAATTTCTCTCATGATTGCTAGTATATTGCATAATCTTTCTTTTTTAAAACTGTTATTTATTAATAAACTAAACAAAGATTTGCATCATGTTCAATAAAACCTAAAGTTAACAAGCCCATAGTAATATTTTATTGTTTTTATGATTTTTAGTAGTAGAGTATAAATTACTACTTACTGCTTCTATACCATCAAACCAAATATTTCTAGTATTAGCCGACTGGAGAATTAAGCCCAAGCAGGCAATTTCTTTGAGCTGCATATCTACATTTGCCACTCAAAAAACTTTAGACAGCTAGTTTTCCCATTTCTTACAGATGTGCTTATGGAAAATTTAGAGATAAGATTTTAGGGGCAAAATTCATACAATTAGCAGATGCTATCCTTTTGTAATCATTGATTGTCCTCTCAAAACTTTTCTTTTGAAGTACATAAAAAGAAGGAAATATGAGCAAATATTACTGGGAGGAAAATCTACAAAGAGGAAACGTCATCATAAAATTTTAGCTCATGGATATATTTTTTGAAAGTAGCATCAACAGTATTTGATAATTGGTTGGTTGGGAAGTATGAGAGAAGGATATTAGATTTAAAGGAAAATAAGAATTCAGATGCTAGATATATTGAACTCTTATACTGGAGGGTAGGTTAATGGTCATTTGTTTTATTGTTATGCTTTATAACTGGTATATATGTAACATATATTACATTAGAAAAATAATTACATAATAAAAATAACTTAATATTCTCAAAATAAAAAATTGAAGTGATAAAGGCCAGTTGAAGTTGTCGATCTAACTGACTGAAAAGCCACATAAAGAAATAACTAAGTAATCATAAAGGACTCAGTGCATTTTGAGAAAGCTAGAAGGCACCGTCCATCTGCATGCTGCCTGCAATGCCTAGTATTGTATACTTCCATAGCATGATTCTATGTAAATTCTCAAGATAAGTTTGACCATGTTTATTTAAACTGTGTATAATAGGATTGTTTTTGCTCTTAAAGTGTTAAGACACGGCCAGTGCGAATGCCTCCAGGATATCAAGCAGAACTTGTTATTCAATTGGTGTGGGTGGATGGTGAACCTCCACAACAGATTACTAGTCTTGCTGTAAGCTCAGCATATGGAATGTAAGTAATTAAACTTTTTTCTGATATATATTATTTAGCTAATATGTTTGATTTTTTAGATGTTCGCTGCTCAAGTCCTAAAAATGAAAAGAAGCCCTCAGCTGGATTTTTGTTAAATTAAACAATATATAAGAAAAATAATTTAAATTAACATTGTGGTTTTTTTGTTCTTTCTTGAAGTCAAATCTATGATAGTGTTCCCAATTTTGATGTTAGTAGGAGATTGTTGGGATTTTATTACACTTATACTTTATTGTTTGTTTTTATATTCTGTCTTTTTTTTCTCTTTATATTTCATTTTGGATACTTTCTTTTGACTTATCCTTTCGAGTTCACTAACTCCCTCTTCAATTGTGTCTAATCTGATGGTATTATTTTTCAGTTCTAGACCTTACATTTGATTTTTTTTTTTTTTTTTTTGAGACGGAGCCTCGCTCTGCTGCCCAGGCTGGAGTGCAGTGGCCGGATCTCAGCTCACTGCAAGCTCCGCCTCCCAGGTTTACGCCATTCTCCTGCCTCAGCCTCCCGAGTAGCTGGGACTACAGGTGCCCGCCACCTCACCTGGCTAGTTTTTTGTATTTTTTAGTAGAGACGGGGTTTCACCGTGTTAACCAGGATGGTCTCGATCTGCTGACCTCGTGATCCACCCGTCTCGGCCTCCCAAAGTGCTGGGATTACAGGCTTGAGCCACCGCGCCCGGCTACATTAGATTATTTTAAAACATCCTGTTCTTTTCCTAAATTATCACTCTTTTCTTTATTTCTTTAAACATACTGAAGGTATGACTTTAAAATGTGTTACTTTAAATATGTGTTTGATATTTCCATATTTGGTATCCAGTCTATTACATTTCTTAGTTTTGGGTCACATTATATTATGTTCATGTATGCCAGTTTGTATGGTTTTTTTCTTAGTTGTTTCTGTTTTTTTATAAATTGAGAAAGGAACATTATAATTTGAAGTTCTAGATGATATTTTCCTCCAGAAAGTATCTGCATTTCCTCTGGCAGTCTAGGTTAAAAAACTACTGAAGGGTGAGAACAACATAATTCAAGCAGACATCAGGTCTTTGGAAGTTGGGTTTTATTCCCATTAAAGTGTAATTTAATTTCAGTTAATCCTTATTTCTAGGTTGTAGCCCTCCATAGAGGTTGTGTCAAACTATACTCCCAACAGCAATGTTTAGAATGTCTACTTTCCTACAACCTTTCCTACAACAATGTATAATCAAACTTTCCATCCTGGTCAGTTTGTTAAGTAAAGAGTAGTGTGTTATTATAATATCAGTAAAATTTTCTTATATCTTAAGTGAAATTGAACATCTTTTCCTGTTTTGTGACATTCTGTTTCTATTCTTTGTCCATTTGTCTGTAAAGTTGTTGGCCTTCATAGAGATTTGTGAAAACTGTTTAATTATTAGGGAAGTTAGCTTTCTCTATAGTGTAATTTGCAGTGATCTTCCATGCTTTTGTTTGCTTTATGACTTTGTTTAAGATGGTTTCTACTTTAAAGAATTTTTTGCAATTCTATTTTTTGTTATCTTTTATGGCTCTGAATTTCTGTCTTATTTAAAAAGTCCTTCCTCACTTCAAGATAATAATAAAAATGTAATAAAAACAAAAAAATTATTATGTTCTCTCTAATATGGTTTTTGTTTCTTTTAGATGTTTAAAGCTTTAATCTATCTGGAATTTTTTAAGTATAAGATATGAAATAAGTATTAAACTATATTTTTCCTGATGAGTAAGAATTGTGCCAATACCATTTCCTGCATAGTTCATCTTTCTGTGCTTATTTGGAACCAACTTTTATCAAATAATACATTACCTTATATATTTCACTTTTATTCCTGTACTTCCTAAGCTGAGTCTTATAAGCTCCAAGAGAATGCCTTGAAACCATCAGTAAGGAGTCCATGGAAAAAAGTCTTAACTTTGAGTACCTGGAGTTTTCTTCAGGGGGGTGTGGAGGATATATGTGAACATAGTGCTTGCTTCTTGACTAGAATATTATTTGATGGGAAAGCTGGCAACAACAGTTGATGGATGATGGGAGAGGAAGAATGGACTGTGGGACAGCCTATTGTTTCATTATTTGATATGGTAAGAATATATGATTATTCTCTAGCTCAAGTAATTACCATGAAAGATAGTTGAGCTCAAGCCATCTTCTGAGTTCCCTTCTCAGACAAGGGGACTTCAGAATTCAGAGACTATAAAGATGTACCACCTGGTTCAGAAGCTGAAGGTTGTTAGAATAGGTCAGATAAAAAATACATTTCCCTCATAAGGGAACTGTGGAGGTTAAAGTTGTTACAGAACTTCTGAATAACTTACACTTGTTTGAAAATAACAGCTTGGACATCTATCTCATAGAGCGCCTCCACTGCCAAAATCCTAGTTCATGTGGCTACTAGAGTAAATTCCACCAAGTTTTAAAGAAAGAAATTGTACAAGTATTACATTAAATGTTCCTGAGAATTATTAAAGATGAAATCATGTTCATCTCATTTTATGAGGCCAACAAAACTTGATGCAAAAACTTGAAAAGGGCATTACAAAAAGAGAAAGTTGTAAGTCTATATCATTTATGAACATAGTTTTAAAATCCCAACCAAAATATAGATAATCTAGCAATTTAAAAAGGTAACATATCATAACCAAGTTTGGTTTACACCAGGAATTCAAGGTTTTTAAAGATTTTAAATGAATCAGTGTAATTCATCACATTAACGAATAAAGTAGAAAAACTATAGGATGGTCAGGAATGCAAAAAACAGAAACATCTGATAAAATTAAATATCCATTTATGACTTCAAAAGAAACTAATAACTAAAATGGAAGGAATTTTTCTTAATCTGATACATTTTAGCAAATATGCTCTATGGTGAAATGTTAGAAGCTTTGTCTTTGAGGAAAAAACAAGAGAGGTGTCTTAGTCTATTTGGGCTGCTTAAAAAGATATCTTACAAATGGGTAATTTGTAACAACCAGGATTTATTGCTCACAGTTCTGGAGACTGGAAAGTCCATAATCAAGGTCTCAGGAGATTAAGTGTCTAGCTCTCTGCTTTGGTCTCTGCTTCAAAGATAGCACCTTCTAGCTTTGTTTGCACTTGGTAGAAGGAGTGAACAAATTCCCTCAGACTTCTTTTATGAGAAAATGAACTCCATTAATGATGGTGGAGACCTCCCAAAGACGTAATTACCTTCCCAAGGCCCCAACTCTTAGTACCATCACCTTGGGGATTAGATGGTCTGAATTTGGGGAAACACAAAAATTCAGACCATAACATTGTGATCCTGCTTCCCAAAATTTGTGTCCTTCTCATATTTAAAATACATTTATTTGATTCTAATAGCTCCAAAAAGTCTTAAAACATTTTAGCATTAACTCAAAAGTTTCATGTTTAAAGTCTCATCAAAATATCATCTGGGCTGGATGTAGTGGCTCACACCTGTAATCTCAGCACTTTGGGAGGCCAGGGCAGGTGGATCACCTGAGGTCAGGAGTTCAAGACCAGCCTGGCCAACATGGTGAAAACCCATCTGTACTAAAATTGTAAAAATTAGCTGTGCGTGGTGGCATGTGCCTGTAATCCCTGCTAATAGAGACACTGAGAATCGTTTGAATCCAGGAGGGAGAGGTTGCGGTGAGTTGAGATTGCGCCATAGCACTCCAGGCTAGGTGACAGAATGAAACTCCATCTCAAAAAAAAAAAAAAAAAAAAAGAGCAGCCTGAATCATATATGGGTGAGACTCACGGAATGATTCATTCTGAGGCAGATTCTCCTCCAACTGTGAGTTTATAAAATCAAACAAGTTATATGTTTCCAGAATACAATAGTGGGATCAGCACAAGGTAAACATACCCATTCTGAAAGGAAGAATTAGGAAACAAAAAAGGGGTAATAGCTCCAAAGTAAGTCCCATAAAACTCCCATCTCCCTGGGACAGAGCACCTGGGGGAAGGGGCGGCTGTGGGTGCAGTTTCAGCAGAGTTAAACCTTCCTGCCTGCTGACTCTGAAGAGAGAAGTGGATCTCCCAGCACAGCGTTTGAGCTCCTTTAAGGGACAGACTGCCTCCTCAAGTGAATCCTTGACCCGCATACCTCTTGACTGGGAGATACTAGCCCTCATGGGTCGGCAGACACCTCGTACAGGAGAGCTCCAACTGGCATCTGGCAGCTGTCCCTCTGGGACAAAGCTTCCAAGGAAGGAACGGGCAGCAATCTTTGCTGTTCTGCAGCCTCCACTACTGATACCCAGGCAACAGGGTCTGGAGTGGACCCCCCAGCAAACTCCAGCAGACCTGCAGCAGAGGGACTTGACTGTTAAAAGGAAAACTAACAAACAGAAAGGAATAACATCAACATCAATGAAAAGGACATTCACACAAAAACCCCATCTGAAGGTCACCAACATCAAAGACCAGTGGTAGATAAATCCACGAACATGAGGAAAAACCAGCGCAAAACTATGAAAATTCCAAAAACCAGAAAGCCTCTTCTCCTCCAAATGATCACAACTCCTCGCCAGCAGTGGAACAAAACTGAGTGGAGAATGAGTTTGGCAAATTGACAGAAGCAGGCTTCAGAAGGCGGGTAATAACAAACTCCTTTGAGCTAAAATAAAGGAACATGTTGTAACCCAATGCAAAGAAGCTAAGAACCTTGAAAAAAGGTTAAATGAACACTAACTAGAATAACTAGTTTAGAGAAGAAGATAAATAACTTGATGGAGCTGAAAAACACAGTACGTGAAGCATACACAAGTATAAATAGCCAAATCAATCAAGCAGAAGAAAGGATATCAGAGATTGAAGATCTACTTAATGAAATAAAGTGTGAAGACAGGATTAGAGCAAAAAGAATGAAAAGGAATGAATAATGCCTCCAAGTAATATGGGACTATGTGAAAAGACCAAACCTATGTTTGATTGGTATACCTGAAAGTGATGGGAAGAAGGGAAGCAAGATGGAAAACACTCTTCAGGATATTATCCAGGAGAACTTCCCCAACCTAGCAAGACAGGCAACATTCAAATTCAGGAAATAGAGAGAATATCACAAAGATACTCCTCGAGAAAGCAACCACAAGACACACAATCAACAGATTCATCAAGGTTGAAATGAAGGAAAACATGTTAAGGGCAGCCAGAAAGAAATGTTGGGTTACCCACAAAGGAAAGCCCATCAGACTAGCAGAGGATCTCTAGGCAGAAACCTTACAAGCCAGAAGAGAGTAGGGGCCAATATTCAACACTCTTAAAGAAAAGAATTTTGAACTCAGAATTTCATATCCAGCCAAACTAAGCTTCATAAGCAAATGAGAAATAAAATCCTTTACAGACAAGCAAATACTGAGAGATTTTGTCCCCACCAGGCCTGCTTTACAAGAGCTCCTGAAGAAAGCTGAGGCAGATTCTCCTCTAACTGTGAGCTTAAGAAATCAAGCAAGTTATATGTTTCCAAAATACAGTGGTGAGATCAGCACGAAGTAAACATACCCATTCTAAAGGAAGAATTAGGAAAAAAAAGGGGTAATAACTCCAAAGTAAGTCCCATAAATCTCCCATGGAATTTTGGAAAGAAAAAACTGGCACTAGCTACTGCAAAAATATACCAAATTGTAAAGACCATTGACACTAAGAAGAAACTGCATCAACTAACGGGCAGAATAACCAGCTGGCATCATAATGACAGGATCAAATTTACACATAACAATATTAACCTTAAATGTAAATGGGCTAAATGCCCCAATTGAAAGACACAAACTGGCAAATTGGATAAAGAGTCGAGACCCATTGGTGTGCTATATTCAGGAGACCCATCGTATGTGCAAAGACACACATAGGCTCAAAATAAAGGGATGGAGGAATATTTACCAAGAAAATGGAAAGAAAAAAAGGAAAAAAAAGGATTGCAATCCTAGTCTCTGATAAAATAGACTTTAAACAACCAAACATCAAAAAAGACAAACAAAAAAAGACAAACAAGGGCATTACGTAATAGTAAAGGGATCAATGCGACAAGAAGAGCTATCTTAATATATATATGCACCCAATGCGGAAGCACCCAGATTCATAAAGCAAGTTCTTAGAGACATACAAAGAGACTTAGACTCCCACACAATAATAGTAGGAGACTTTAACAACCCACTGTCAATATCAGACAGATCAACCAGACAGAAAATTAACAAGGATATTCTGGACTTGAACTCAGCTCTGGAACAAGTGGACCTAACAGACATCTACAGAACTCTCCACCCCACAGCAACAGAATATACATTCTTCTCAGCACCACAATGCACTTATTCTAAAATTGACCACATAATTGGAAATAAAACACTCCTCAGCAAATGCAAAAGAGCGGAAATCATAATAAACAGTCTCTCAGACCACAGTGCAATCAAATTAGAACTCAGGATTGAGAAACTCATTCAAAACCACACAACTGCATGGAAACTGCACAACCTTTTCCTGCATGACTACTGGGTAAGTAATGAAATTAACGCAGAAATAAATAAGTTATTTGAAACCAATGAGAACAAAGACACAATGTACCAAAATCTCTGGGACACAGCTAAAGCAGTGTTTAGAGGGACATTTACAGCACTAAATGCCTACAGGAGAAAGCGCGAAAGATCTAAAATTGACACCCTAACATCACAATAAAATGAACTAGAGAAGCAAGAGCAAAAATATTCAAAATCTAGCAGAAGAAAAGAAATAACTAAAATCAGAGCAACACTGAAGGAGATAGAGACATGAAAAACCCTTCGAATAATCAATGAATCCAGGAGCTGGTTTTTTGAAAAGATTAACAAAATAGACAGATCACTAGCCAGACTAATAAAAAAGAAAAGAGAGAAGAATCAAACAGACACGATAAAAAATGATAAAGGGGATATCACCACTAATCCCACTGAAATGCAAACTACTATCAGAGAATACTATAAATACCTCTATGCAAATAAACTAGAAAGTCTAGAAGAAATAGATAAATTCTTGGACTCATATACCCTCGCAAGACTAAACCAGGAAAAAGTCGAATCCCTGAACAGACCAATAACAAATTCTAAAATTGAGGCAGTAATTAATAGCCTACCAACCAAAATATGTCCAGGAGCAGACGGATTCACAGCCAAATTCTACCAGAGGTACAAAGAGGAGCTGGTACCATTTCTTCTGAAACTATTCCAAACAACAGAAAAAGAGAGACTCCTCCCTAACTCATTGTATGTGGCCAGCATCACCCTGATACCAAAACCTGGCGAGACACAACAAAAAAAGAAAATTTCAGGCCAATATCCCTGATGAACATCGATGCAAAAATCCTCAGTAAAATACTGGCAAACCAAATCCAGCAGCACATCAAAAAGCTTATCCACCACAATCAAGTCAGCTTCATACCTGTAATGCAAGGTTGCTTCAACATACACAAATCAATAAGCGTAATCCATCACATAAACAGAACCAATGACAACAACCACATGATTATCTCAATAGATGTAGAAAAGACCTTTGATAAAATTCACTACCCTCTCATGCTAAAACACTCTCAATAAACTAGGTAGTGATGGAACGTATCTCAAAATAATAAGAGCTATTTATGACAAACTCACAGCCAATATTATACTCAATAGGCAAAAGCTGGAAGCATTCCCTTTGAAAACTGGCACAAAATAAGGATGCGGTCTCTCACCACTCCTGTTCAACATAATACCGGAAATTCTGTCCAGGACTATCAGGCAAGAGAAAGAAATAAAGGTATTCAAATAAGAAGGGAGGAAGTCAAATTGTCTCTATTTGCAGATTACATGATTGTATATTTGGAAAATGTCATCGTCTCAGCCCCAAATCTCCTTAAGCTGATAAGCAACTTCAACAAAGTGGCAGGATACAAAATCAATGTGAAAAAATCACTAGCATTCCTATGCAACAATAACAGACAAACAGAGTGAACTCTCATTCAGTTGCTGCAAAGAGAATAAAATATCTAGGAGTACCACTTACAAGGGATGTGAAGGACCTCTTTAAGGAGAACTACAAATCACTGCTCAAGGAAATAAGAGAGGACACAAACAAATGGAAAAACGTTCCATGCTCATAGATTCAATGCTATCCCCGTCAAGCTAACATTGGCTTTCTTCACAGAATTAGAAAAAACTACTTTAAATTTCATATGGAACCAAAAGAGAGCCTGTATAGTTAAGACAATTCTAAGCAAAAAGAACAAAGCTGAAGGCATCATGCTACCTGACTTCAAACTATACTACAAGGCTACATTAACCAAAACAGCATGATGCTGGTACAAAAACAGATATATCAACCAATGGAACAGAACCGAGTCCTCAGAAATGACACCACACATCTACAACCATCTGATCTTTGACAAACCTGACAAAAACAAGCAATGGTGAAAGGATTCCCTATTTAATAAATGGTGTTGGGAAATCTGCCTAGCCATATGCAGAAAACTGAAATTTGACTCCTTCCTTAGACCTTATACAAAAATTAAAGCAAGATGGATTAAAGACTTAAACATAAGACCTGAAACTATAAAAACCCTGGAAGAAAACCTAGGCAATACCATTCGCGACATAGGCATGGGCAAAGACTTCATGACCAAAACATTAAAAGCAATGGTAACAAAAGCCAAAATTGACAAATGGGATCTAATTAAACTGAAGCTTCTGCACAGCAAAAGAAAACTATCATCAGAGTGAACAGGCAACCTACACAATGGGTGAAAATTTTTGCAATCTATCCATCTGACAAAAGTCTAATATCTAGAATCTACAAGGAACTTAAACAAATTTACAAGAAAAAAACAACCCCATCAAAAAGTAGGCAAAGGATATGAACAGACACTTCTCAAAAGAAGACATTTATGCAGCCAAGAAATGTATGAAAAAAAGTTCATCATCACTGGTCATTAAAGAAGTGCAAATTAAAATCACAATGAGATATTATCTTTGTGATTTTAGAATCACAAATTGTGATTATTAAAAAGTCAGGAAACAATAGATGCTGGAGAAGATGTGGAGAAATAGGAATGCTTTTATACTGTTGGTGGCAGTATAAATTAGTTCAACCATTGTGTAAGACAGTGTGGTGATTCCTCAAGGATCTCAAACCAGAAATATTATTTGACCCAGTAATCCCATTACTGGATATATACCCAAAGGATTATAAATCATTCTATTATAAAGACACATGCACACATATGTTTATTGCAGCACTGTTCACAATAGCAAAGAATTGGAACCAACCGAAATGCCCACTAATAATAGACTGGATAAAGAAAATATGGCACATATACACATGGAATACTGTGCAGCCATGAAAAGGTATGAGTTCATGTCCTTTGCAGGGACATGGATGAAGCTGGAAACCATTCTCAGCAAACTAACACAGGAATAGAAAACCAAACACCACATGTTCCCACTCATAAGCGGGAGCTGAACAATGAGAACACATGGACACAGGGAGGGGAACATCACACACTGGGCCTGTTGGGGGTGGGGTGCTAGGGGAGAGAGAGCATTAGGAGAAGTACCTAATGTAGATAATGGGTTGATGGGTGCAGCAAACCCCCATGGCACATGTATACCTATTTAACAAACCTGCACGTTCTGTACATGTATCCCAGAACGTAAAGTATAATTTAAAAAAAGAATAACTGAAATATATATATTCATGATTACCATATTATTTACTTGAATACACATTAAACCAATAATCGATTGATTTCATCTAATGAATGCAAACAAAGCATTTATATATAATAAAAAGAGAAAAGCAGAGAGAGAAAAACCATGGCCACTTTCTAAACAATGAATTTTCTATTTTTTTTCATTGTGAGATGCTAATGAGTTAGCAACGAGCCAAAAGACCAGTCAGGGTATTTGCTTTTGGGCAGCTCTATGAATCGTCAACTAAACTTATTTATTTCTAGGTTTTCCAAAAGGCTTTAGCTATTCAATTTGTCACACATATATGGAAGACATTTCTGTATTATTTATGTCATTATCATTTAGTAGTATGTCCATCTGAATTATGCCAGGTCTTTATCATTCTTCTTGTTATAATTTCTCAATTTCACCCTTTTGGTAAGACTCAGCCCCCAAACTGACTGACCATGAGGGCCTCCGTCTCTTTATAGAACACAGTATTAGTTGTATGGCAATGCCTATGTAGCAGCATTTAAGTATCTGGATGTTAGACATTAAGGGAGGAAAAAAGCATAAGACAATCATGATTATTATAAGAAATATTTGGAAACCACTTGATGTTCAGAATCCTGGTCGGCCTAACTCTAACCAGGAAAATAATTTTCAAGGATTAATGTCGTCAGCTTTAGTTAACTCAGTAACCTTACTATTCCATTCACTATTAATTGTTTACTCTTTTGAAGAACATATCAAGGGGCAAATGTTAAGTCAGAAACTGTGAAGGGTCTAAGTTGTTTCCCTCTTGGAAAATAGTAAATTTGTCTGTTACAGTATTTTATATATATATATATATATAGACAGAAAATAGTCCTCTTGGTCAGAACACAGACAGTTTATTAGTGACAGCAAACACAGCAGCTTAGTGCAAGATCTTGCATCAGTTCCCTGAGCCCAGAGGGGAACACGGTGAATGGCAGATGGTACTTGCATGTGCACCTGGGTGCATAATAAAAGAGGAACTCCAGGTTTTAAAAACTCACATCTTACATAGGTCTGCTGGTGAACTGCCCATTTATCTTTACTCTGGAACATAAGCAAATATTCTCTGGGGAAAAGGAGAGGTTTTTTTTTTTATCTCTACTACCCTGAAATGTCTCAAAGTAGGGAGATGCCCCTAAGCTTTACTATACTGGGATGTCTCTTTATACAAACATACTTAACTGTAAATGTCTTCACTAAAAGGACTGTGCAGTACAGTGAAGGGCTGATGGAGAATGGTCTACCAATTGCAGTGTGACCTGTTGTACATTATTATTTAGGATTAATTGAGCCAGTTTGTTTATATTAGCCTGTGAGATCCTTAGAGCTTAAGTCGTATTACTTGCCATTTGAGTCTATGTTTTAGAGGTAAATTGCATATCTCACATTTCAGTTTAAGAATTTTTTGCTGGAATAGAATTCTTGTAAGAACCTCTGAAATCCAGTCTTGTTCCCCTTTGGATATGTTGTGATATTGGACTTTTGATAAAATATGAGTGACTAAGGGTTTTGCTCTGAACTTGGAAAAATAATATAACAAATTTAAGAACTGAAAATTGGTCTTACTCTTTCAGTGTATGTTTCCTAAGAAGAAGAACTTTTTTTTACATCATAAGCATAGTGTATTTATTATAATAAAGAAATTCAACATTGATTCAGGACTATTTTCTACTTCACATACCATATTAAGTTTCTAGATATGTCCCAGTAATGTCATTTATATTGTCTATTCCCAGAAGAGAATCAAATCCAGGATCTTGCATTGCTTTTAGTTTTCATTTTTTCTTGATCTCCTTTAATTGGGGGCAGTTCTTCCGCATTTTTTTTAGATGGAGTCTTGCTCTGTTGCCCAGGCTGGAGTACAGTGGCATGATCTCAGCTAACTGCAGATTTCGCCTCCTGGGTTCAAGCAATTCTCCTGCCTCAGCCTCCTGAGTAGCTAGGATTACCTGGATGCACCACCACACCCAGCTAATTTTTGTATTTTTAGTAGAGATGGTGTTTTGCCACGTTGACCAGGCTGGCCTTGAACTCCTGATCTCATGTGATCCGCCCGCCTAGGCCTCCCAGAGTGCTGAGATTACAGGCATGAACTACTGTGCCTGGCCCAGCATTTAGTTTTTAAACTTCATATTTTTAGAGCACAGCCAATTATATTGTTAACTGTACCTCAGCTGAGTTTGTCTGATATTTCCTCATGATGAGAGTGAATTAAGCATTTTGGCAGGAATACCACAGAAACAAGGTAATGTCTTCTAAGTTTATCTTATCAGAAGGTACATGATCATGGATTGTCCTAATTTTAGTGGTACTAATTTTGATTTCTTGTTAAGGTGGTATCTACCAGGTTTCTCCACTATAAAGTTGCTGTTTCCCTTCATAGATAATAGTTTATGGGGAGATACTTGAAAGTTTGTAAACTTCTTACTCATCAAACTTTCACCCATTACTTTTAGCATCCGTTGGTTATTCTCTGT
Organism: Colobus angolensis palliatus; assembly: GCF_000951035.1. Lineage (NCBI taxonomy): Eukaryota > Metazoa > Chordata > Mammalia > Primates > Cercopithecidae > Colobus > Colobus angolensis. Next base: position 8,367,637 of record NW_012115044.1, read on the forward strand.
TATCCCTTCTATATTTCTAAGTTAGATTGTACTATTAAAAGAGCATGACTCCCTATCCTAGATAAACATTTATTTACTTGTTTACTATATAAGTATGAAATCATGGATTTGCATTTTATTCACTGAGTTAAGATCTGTTACTATCATTTGTGCCTGTGATGCTCTAATTCTTCCAGATTTGACCATATGGAGCCCCATCAAAATGGCTTCTATGTCCTTTTGATATGTTCCCATCATTTTTCAGCAGTTTGTTATTTTCCAGTACAATGTGATGTTCCATTTGTATCTTGTATATTCTTTAGTCTACCCCTGGAATCAGCTATCTTAGTCTTCTTTTATTGGAGAATGTTATTTAGAAAACAGTATCTGTGCACAATAGATGCTCATTTCTACTGTTGTCATTGCTTCTAGCCCCTATCAGTATACAGAGCTAAGAAAAAACGTAAACATTGAACACTTTTTGATATATATGAGATACAATTTTGAAGGATGTATAGAGGTTATAATTTTGAAGTAGCTTATCAATTTATTCTTTTATATTTCTTGCCTTTGGATTCTTCTGAGAAATCTTTTTATCATGAATGGCTTGTGAATTCAGTCAAATCCTTTTACTGCATTAATTAAAACTGTATAAGTCCATTCTCACAGTACTATAAGGAAATATCTGAGATTGGGTAATTTATAAAGAAAAGAGGTTTAATTTACTCACAGTTCTGCAGGCTGTGCCAGAAGCATAGCTGGGAGGCCTCAGGAAACTTACAATCATGGTGGAAGGTGAAGGGGAAGCAAGCACATCTTACTATGGTGGAGCAGGAGATATTTGTGCATTTTAAAATGTTCTTCCTGTTATTGATTTCTAGTTTTATACTATTGTGATCAGGAAGGGTACTTGATATGATTTCAATCAGCTAAGACTTGGTCTAACATGTTATCTATTCTGAAGAATGTCTCACATGTGCTGGAGAAGAATGTGTATTCTTCTGCTGTTGAATGGAATGTTCTGTATGTGTCCGTTAGATCCATCTGCACTAACATATAGTTCAGGTCCAATTTTCTTTATTGATTTTTTTGTCTAGATAGTGTATCTATTGTTGAAAGTGAGAGTGTTGAAATGCCCTACTTTTATTGAATTGCTGTTTGTATCTCCCTTCAGTTCTGTTAATATTTGCTTTATATATTTAGGTGTTCTCATATTGGACACATATGTATTCATAGTTGTTATATCTTCTTGATGGATTGACTTATTTATCATTATATAATGATCCTCTTTGTCTCTTATGACAGTTTTTAACTTAAAGTCTATTCTTTTCTGATATAATTAAGCTACCTCTGCTCTATTTCAGCTTCGATTTTTATAGAAATTCATTTTCATCCCTTCACTTTCAGCCTATGTGTAAGGCTATAGTTAGTCTCTTGTAGGCAGCATATAGTTGGATCTTAATTTTTAATCCATTCAACCACTCTTCCTTTTGTTTGGAGAATTTAAACCATTTACATTTAAAGTAATGATTAGTAGGTACAAATTTACCATGCCATTTTTATTTTCTGGTTATTTTTAATGGATTCTTTGTCCTTTCTTTCTCTCTTGCTGTGTTCCTTTGTGCTTTGTTGATTTTCTGTAGTGATATGCTTTGATTCTTTTCTCTTTATCTCACATATATCTACTATGTTTGTGTTTTGCAGCTACCATGAGGCTTATGTGGAACATCTTATACTTAATAACAGTCTATTTAGAAATAACAACTCAACTTCAATTTCATTCAAACTCTCTACCGTTTTGCCTGTCTCTCTCCTCCAGCACACATTCTATATTTATATATATTTTACATTGTGAGTTTATTAACAAAATAACAAAATATTATACCTATAGTTATTTGTAATACTTTTGTCTTTTAACCTTTATAATGGACTTAAAGTTGTTTTATACACCATCATTTCAGTACTACAATATTGTGAATTTAACTATAAATTTACATTTACAAGTATATTTTATGTTTTTATATGATTTCATGTTACTAATTAACACCCTTCCATTTTAGCAAATTAGATCCCCTTAGCATTTCTTGTTAGACAAGTGTAGTAGTGATGAACTTCATCATTGCTTTTGTCTGTCTGTGAAAGTATCTCTCCTTCATTTCTGAAGAACAATTTTGCTAGATACAGTATTGTTGGCTGGCAGGTTTTTTTTTCTTTTTGCACTTTGAATAAATCATCCCATTCTCTGATGCTGTATGGTTTCTGCTGAGAAGTCTTCTGTTAGCACCATGAATATTCCCTTGTATGTAACAAGTTACTATTCTCTTACTGCTTTCATTTTTTTTTTATGTTTGGCAGTTTGATTATTATGTGTCTGTGTGAAGCTGTCTTTTGGATTGAATCTGTTTGGGAACCTTTGAACTTCATAAATCTGAATATGTGTATTTCTTTCAAGGTTATCAAAGTTTTCAACCATTATTTCTTTAAATGCACTTTCTGTCCCTTTCTCTCTGTTCCTCTGAATCTCCCATAATGTGACTATTGGTTCTCTTGATAGTGTTCCATGGAGTTTCTTTTCTGTTTTTTGTTATTTTCAGTGTTCTATAGGGTTTCTTTCCTCTTTTCTATTCTCATCTATTTTTTCTACTCTGATAGTATAATTTCAAAAGATCTGTCTTCAAGTTTTCAAATTCTTTCTTCTGCATGATCAAGTTGGCTATTAGAGCTTTCTATTGCATTTTTTTCTTTCATTCATTATTTTTTTAGCTTCAGAGTTTCGATTTGGATCTTTTTTGTTATTTCTATCTTTTTGTTGAACTTTAAATTTTATTCATATATTGTTTTCCTTTGTTTCTTGAGTTGTCTCTTTACTTTTGTGTCTTGCTGAGCTTGAAATTCCTTGAAAGAATTAAAAATAATTGTTTTGAATTTCAAAAATAATTATTTTGAATCATTTTTCAGATAACTAAAGATCTCCATTTTGTTGAGGTCAGTTCCTGGATAGCTATCGTGTTCCTTTGCCAGTGTTATCATTCCCTACTTTTTTGTGTTTTAAGTGAACTTGCTTTGATGTTTGTATATTTGAGGCACCAAGTCACCTGATCTGGTCTTTTTGAAGTAGATACAGTGGGGACATACTTTCAGCTGTGAATGGCTACAAGAGCACCAGCTGGGTGGGGTGCAACATCTCCTGTTTTAAGAAAGACACAGTGATATGATTTCAGTGCAGTTTAATCAGTTGAAGTCAGTGTTGGTAAATATTGCAGGTATCCATGGCAGAAGCCAAAGCTCCAGATGTCTGTAGTAACTATAGTGGTTAAGGCTGTTAAGGTCCTCTGTATTGAAAGCTACTGAGTTTCTCCTATTCAACTTTTATCTCACATAGGGAAGTTCTAGCCAAAGTGATTTCTCTTGGCACCAAGTCTGATGTGCTGGCACACATGCAGCTGTGGTGGTGTTGGGATCCTGGGCACTGGTGCACTGTCAGCAGTGCTGGTTCTGGGTGCAGGTGCTCAGAGCAGCCATGAAGCCAGGGCTCTGTGGTCAGAGGCACATGTAAATGAGGTGGTGCCTGGGGCACAGGTGCATTTTTTTCTTTGGCATTGACACCAATCTCTGAGGCCTGGGCATACACGGATTGCCCATAGAGTAAGAACCTGTGTCATTTTGGGGGCATGCCATAATGACTTGGTCCCAGGAGTGATGAGACATAGTAATAGCAAGGAACATAGCAGTAACATGGGTCCAGTGAAAACAGGGTGCATCAGAGGCCTATCAGGTCACAGTAGGAGCAGAATGCAGAGCAGTAGTCTGAAGCCCCAGTGAAAGTAGGTAAAAGCCCTGACTTATAACCCAAGGTAAAAGAGCAGTCAATTATTTGCTTATGAATTCACAATTGCTTCATCATCATTTGTTGAAGACTATATATGTTTCTTAGCACTTTTGTCAATTATTATTTGACCATGTATGTGTGAGTTTATTCCCAGGTACTCATCTGTTCCACCAATATCTAGGTCTGTCTAGATATCTAGGTCACCAATACCAACCTGTCTTGATTCCAATACTTTTAATTAAGTCTTAAGATTATATAGTCTGTATCCTCAAACTTCCTTATTTTTCAGAACAATTTGGGCTGTTCTAGGTCTATTATATTTTTCTATATTTTTTACAATCATGTTTTAAGTTTCTTAAGTAAAAAAGAAGTCTTCTTGGATTTTGTTTGAAATTGCTGTGAATTTGTAGATCAATTTGGTGACTTTACTAACCATTAAGCAAGGTACATCTTTCAATTTATTTAAGTCTTCTTTAATTTCTCTCAACAATAGTTACAATTTTTAATGTACAGATTTTCCACATTTGCTGTTAAATTTATTCCTATGTATTTCATAATTGCAATGCCACTATGAATGTTGATTCAAGAGTTCCATAAATTTTAGTTCTGTAAAGGAGGTTCATAGTGTCACTCACAACTTCTGTATCCTTACTGATTTGTTTTCTCTGATTATTCTGTCAGTTATTAAAAGAGGAATGTTTATGTACTCCACCTTAATTGTGGATTTGTCTATTTTCCCTTTTAGTTCTATTGGTTTTCCTTCATGAATTTCAAAGCTTTATTGTAAGATGAATCCACATTTAGGATTGCTGTATCTTCTTAATAAACTGATTCCTTAATCATTCTCCCTATATGTCTCTCAAAATTTCTTTGTTCTGAAATATACTTTGTCTACATTAGTATAGTCATTTCAGCATTTTTTATTTTT
>NW_012115044.1:8379347-8380095 GCF_000951035.1 Colobus angolensis palliatus
CCGGTCTTCTGTGTCCTTCGCGCTGGGAGTTGGAGACTGGAGCTGTTCCTATTCGGCCATCTTGCTCCGCCCCCAACAAATCATCTTCAGCATTTTTTAAATTAGCGTTTTCATTGTAAATGTTTTCCATCCTTTCGGTTTATATTTAAAGTGGATTTGTTGTGGGCACCATATAGTTGGGTCTTACTTTTTATCCACTCAGGCAATCTCTGCCCATAATTAGAGTATTTCAATCATTTACATTAATATGCTTATCTACGTGACTGGGTTTAAGCCAAACATTTTCCAATTTGTTTTTCTGTTTGTCCCCCTGCCCCCCACCCTTTTTTTTTTCGCTTCTTTTTCTCTGCCTTCTTCTCAGGGAAAGATTGCATATCTTTTAATGATTCTATTTTATCTTCATTATTGATTTATTAGGTATGCTTCTAGTTTTTTTTGTTTGTTTGTTTGCTCGCAGGCTTATAACATGTATCTTTGAATTATCAAATAAGTAGTTAAATAAATGGAATGATACCACTTTTCATATTTTTAATAACTTTACAACAGCATGCTTCTATTTATCCTCCTGTTTTTGGCATTATTGTCATAAATTTACTTCCATGTGTTATAAACCCCACAATACATTGTTATTGATTTTGCTTTAGTCAATTATCCTTTAAAGAAATGAGAAAAGTCTTTAATATTACTTTTCATATTTAACATTTTTGTTGCTCTTCATTATATAGTGCAGATCCATATTTCCATCTGG
>NW_012115045.1:0-3520 GCF_000951035.1 Colobus angolensis palliatus
GTTTATTAACTGCAGCTCAGAGAGAGCTCAGGCCAGGCGCTGTGGCTCATGCCTGTAATTTCAGCACTTTGGGAGGCCAAGGTGGGCAGATCACTCGAGGCTAGGAGTTCAAGACGAACCTGACCAACATGATGAAACCCTATCTCTACTAAAAATACAAAAAAATAGCCAGGCATGGTGGCACACACCTGTAATCCCAACTACTCAGGAGGCTGAGGCAGGAAAATCACTTGAACCCAGGAGATGGAGGTTGCAGTGAGCCAAGATCACGCCACTGCACTCCAGCCTGGGCAACAGAGTGATACTCCATCTCAAAAAAAAAAAAAAGAAAGAAAGAAAGAAAAGAAAAATAAAAGGAAAAAAAAGAGAACTCATGTTTATTGTGAATGTGAATCTAGCAAAAGTCATAGGCTTAATTCTCATGTGGATACTTCGGGTCACATGTGAATCCCTGAGCCATTCTCATATCTTAGATGTTTTGGCCTGGCCTAGGTCCTTGACCCACTTCTGCAATTGAAGTTTGGAAAACACATAGCCTGGGCTTGGAGGAGACGTGTTTCCCCCAATAGCTATTGAGTATGCTAAAAGAAACACACCCATTCAGCGGGCTCAGGACCTAAAGGGAAAGTATTGTCCTAAGGCTGTCTCAGGCCTTCTTCCATGCACAGGGGCTAAATCCCCACACGACTTCTCCAGAAAAAGACTGTGGCTCTTTTCTTCTCTGAGGGGCAGGGAGAGACTCCATCTCCTGACCACGTACTCTTCATCTTTCCTCGTGCCCTTCTATGGAGATCAGTGATGTCAGAGACAGGTGGCCAGAGTTGCTGCTTCTTCCACCTTCATTTTCTTCCACAACAGGCTGAGGCCTGACATTCTTCAAGAGGGTGGAAAGAACTCTGTATGTGACATTTGAACTAATACCTGAAGGATGACAAAGGAGCAGTGGGGAGACCATGGATAACCAAGGCGCCGAGGTGAGAAGCAACACAGGTTGTTGGAGGAAGGGAAGGAGGTTGGTGTGGATGCATCGAGTGAGGCCAGGGAGAGGTCGGAAGGAGATAGGCTCAGAGAGGGAGGCAGAGGCCTGATTAGCAGGACCTTGTGGGCTGGGACAGGAGTTTGGATTCTTTTCTACTCATGGTGGAAAGTTGTTGAAGAATTTTTTTTTTTTTTTTTTTTTTGAGACGGAGTCTCGCTCTGTCGCCCAGGCTGGAGTGCAGTGGCCAGATCTCAGCTCACTGCAAGCTCCGCCTCCCGGGTTCACGCCATTCTCCTGCCTCAGCCTCCCGAGTAGGTGGGACTACAGGCGCCCGCCACCTCGCCCGGCTAGTTTTTTGTATTTTTTAGTAGAGACGGGGTTTCACCGTGTTAGCCAGGATGGTCTCGATCTCCTGACCTCGTGATCCGCCCGTCTTGGCCTCCCAAAGTGCTGGGATTACAGGCTTGAGCCACCGTGCCCAGCCAGGAATTTTTAAATAGCATGATTTATTCTAGCTTTCCAGAAATTCCCCTTTCTTACTATGGAGAGAATGGATTGGAAGGCACAAGGCAGGAGTTAGGAGACCAGCTGGGAGACAAGCAATGCTGGAGGGTGGGGACTAGGATGGTGGCATTGGAGTGAAGATAGGGTGGGCTGGCGTGGTTAGAGTTGACAGTGTGTGGACGGGTGGCGAGAGAAAGGAAGGATCAAGCATGACTTGGAGGTTTCTTGCTGTGGTTGCTGAATGAACACCATTTATTGAAATGGGGAAGCCTGGGGCATGCGGAAGGAGAGATTGAGGGGAAACATCCAAGCCTTTTCAGACTTACTGGGATATTTGTAAGACATTCAGATGAAGATACCAACAACTGGATCCATAAGAATCTGGAACTCTAAGAAAATTGTGGGTTGCATTTATGACTTTGAATTCATGGGATTTAACACTAAGAAATGGGTGAGAGCTCCTTGGGACAGAATAAAGATAGAGAAGATGAAAGGGCCAGGGCCAAGCTCTGAGGAAGAGTTGAGGATGAAAACCAAAGGGGGAAGGAGTTCCATGGAGGCAAGAGTAAAGGAAAAAGTGACAAGTGTGGCACATATTGTAGAATATATTGAGGTTCTCAAACAATTATCAGAATCACCTGTTGAGCTTGTAAAGCCCAGATTTCTGGGTCCAGAGTTTCTGACTCATTGATTTGAGTTTCTAACTAATTCCCAAGTGATGCTGATGCTGAGAGCTTGAGGACCACACATTGAGAACCACTGATACAGTGACACTTCCAACATGTTTATTTATGAATGGGGACCAGAGAACTAGAAGAAGTGGGGAGAGGGGAGGATTTTTTAAGATGAAAGACAGAACATCTACTTGCTGATGGAAGTGTTCCAGTAGAGTGGGGGAGATGAATTATGCAGAAGAGAAGGGGATAAGTGAAGGGACAGAGTCCTTGATAATTCAAAAGGGAACTGGGCTTGCATTATCATAAAGGCTTTGGCTTCCATAGGAAGATGGACATTCCTCCACAGTGGCAAGTGTGCATAGGTTTAGAGGAGTTGAGGTTGGAGACTGGGCCAGCTTCCATTAGGAGCTTCTATATTCTCAGTAAAGAATGGAGAGCTCACCTGGAAGCTTTTATATTCTTTATTCTCAAGGAAGAATGAAGGGAGAGTGGAGAAAATAGTTGGGGAGATTTAAGGCAAGGGGGAAAGGCTATGAACTGGTTGGGGGAGTGGGAAGTCAAGTTCCTAACCTAGTGTAACAGAACTTTCTGGAATCATGGAAATGTTCCATAACCTGCATTAGTCACATGGGGCTGCTTATATTTAAGTTAATCAAAATTAAATAAGAATGGAAATGTAGTTGCTTGGTCTCACCAGTTGCATCTCAGGTAGCGATGGTCTCACAGAGCACACAGTTGGCCCAGGAGCTGTGTTGGGTGCGTGCTGGAGGTCCATGAAACCAGCCAGCCATGCTTTGCAATTTTCTTCTAGCAATGCTAACCAGCTCAGCAGCAGGCCCAGGGAAGGTGAGAGATACAGGCCTCTCAGGGTCAGGTTTTTCCAGACAAGCAGGACAAAAGGAGAGAGGCCCAGAGCACCAATGGTATTGGGGAAGGAGAGATTATAATGCTGGGCTGGAAAACCTACACTAGGAAAGAACAGTGAAGTTGCAAGGGGTCTATCTCGTGTAAGATTATCTTACTTTTATCTTCATTTTTTCTATAACTCTATCTCAGCGATTAAATTGTTGATAAGGGGAAGTTTCTTTTTATGCAAGTATTCCAGCTAGTGAAGAAGGAGTGATAGAATTAGAGGATCAACAATCTATAAATTCTGGCCAGGTGTGGTGGCTCACACCTGTAATCCCAGCACTTTGGGAGGCCGAGGTGGGCTGATCACTTAAGCTTAGGAGTTTGAGACCAGCCTGAGCAACATGGTGAAACCTCATTTCTACAAATGAAATAAAACAAAACATTGTCTGGGCGTGGTGGCATGTGCCTGTAGTTCTAGCTACTAGGGAGGCTGAGGAAGGAGGATTGG
>NW_012115045.1:4510-5043 GCF_000951035.1 Colobus angolensis palliatus
CTAATTTTTTTGTATTTTTAGTAGGGATAGGGTTTCACCATGTTGGCCAGGGTGGTCTTGAACAACCTGCTTTCTTCAAGAATAAGTTGCAAGGGAAAAACAGAGATGGAGGGAGAACCTAAAAGAGATTCATGACACACATCAACAATAATCGGATTGTGGCTATATATTTTTGTAATACAAACTGAAATAGTAACAGATAAAATTATGCCCCGGGTATATTTCAGGATAATCCCAATGGATGGAGTCATTTGTTGATTGTCATAGCTGGTGGATGGGCACCTGGGGCTTCATCATACTATTCTACTTTATGTCTATTTGAAATTTTTCATAATATAAAGGTTAAATAGAAATAATACTTCCTACACTAGATGCTGTATCCAGATGGGAGCCTGCCTCTCCCCTTCTTTTCACAACCAACCTTCCTGAAGAAATGATCTCTGCCACTTCTTCACGTCCTTACCTTCCATTTGTGTCTTTAGCCACGGCAGTCTTGAGTTCCTCCACCAGAACTAAGGCCCCCAGAACCTCTA
>NW_012115045.1:9123-10395 GCF_000951035.1 Colobus angolensis palliatus
TCTGCCGCCGAGGCTGGAATGCAATGGTACAATCTCAGCTCACTGCAACCTTCACCTACTGGGTTCAAGTGATTTTCCTACCTCAGCCCCCTGAGTAGATGGGATTACAGGCATGTGCCACCACACCACCACACTTGGCTAATTTTTGTATTTTTAGTAGAGACTGGGTCTCACCATGTTGGCCAAGCTGATCTCGAACTCCTGACCGCAAATGATCCAACTGCCTCGGCCTCCCAAAGTGCTGGGATTATAGGTGTGAGCCACTGCACCCAGCCTTGTTATTTGAACAGTAGCATAATTCTTCATACAAGCACATACACAAGTATCATCCCATTTGATTTTCCTAGTGTGATGGCTAGTGTCAGGTGTTGGCTTGACTGGGTTGAAGGATGCCTAAATGGCTGGTAAAGTACTGTTTCTGGTGTGTCTGTGAGGGTATTGCCAGAGGAGACTGACATTTGAGTCAGTGGACTGGGAGAGGAAGACCCACCCTCAGCATGGGTGGGCACCATCTATGAGCTGCCAGCAAGGCTAGAACAAAGCAGGTGGAGGGAGGTGGGATGAGCTGGCTTGCTGAGGCTTCTGGCTTTCATCTTCCTCCCATGCTGGATCCTCCCTTCCACTCCTTCTGCCCTTGGACATCAGACTCCAGATTCCTCGGCCTTTGAACTCTTGGACGTGCACCAGTGGTTTGCCAGGGGCTCTAGGGCCTTTGGCCACGGACTGAAGGCTGCACTGTCAGCTTCCCTGCTTTTGAGGTTTTCAGACTGGACTGAGCCACTGCATCCCTACAGCTTGTCAGTAGCAGAGCCAGGTTTCAAAGCCAAGTCACTGGCCTTTCAATGCAATCTCCTTCTCATCCCCTACTCAATCAAATGCTAATCAGGAACATTTGAGGACTACCTGAAGTGAGTCTTCCAGAACAATACAGGCTCTTCATGCCAGTTGAAATAGTCTAGAACCACTGTCCAGTAGAAATACAACGTGAACAGCCAGGCACAGTGGCTCATACCTGTAATCCCAGCACTTCTGGAGACCAAGGCAGGCGGATGACGAGGTTAGGAGTTCGAGAGCAGCCTGGCCAACAAGGTGAAACCCTGTCTCTACTGAAAATACAAAAACTTAGCCTTGGTGGAGGGTGCCTGTAATCCTAGCTAATTGGGAGGCTGAGGCAGGAGAATCACTGGAACCCAGGAAGCAGAGGTTTCAGTGAGCTGAGATTGCACCACTGCACTCCAGCCTGCGTGACAGCATGAGACTCCATCTCGAAAG
>NW_012115045.1:14425-14799 GCF_000951035.1 Colobus angolensis palliatus
TCAGGGAAATGCAAATCAAGACCACCATGAGATACCACCTCACAACTGTTAGGGTGACTATTACCAAAAAGGCAACAAATAACAAGTGTTGGCAATGATGTGGAGAAAGGGGAACCCTCAGAAATTGTTGGTGGGAATGTAAATTGGTACAGCCATTGTGGAAAACAGTAGGGAAGTATCTCAAAAAAATAAAAATAGAACTCCCATATGATCCAGCAGTCCTACTTCTGGGTATATATCCAAAGGAAATAAAATCAGTATCTCGAAGAGATATGCCGTGTTCACTGCAACATTATTCACAGTAGCCAAGATACAGAAACAACTGAAGTGTTCATCCACAGATGAATGGATAAAGAACATGTGTATATATTACA
>NW_012115046.1:0-279 GCF_000951035.1 Colobus angolensis palliatus
CACAGTTTTCTTGAAATCTGCAATGGGATACTTCTTACCTCAATGAAGCTCACGGTGACAAAGAAATTAACTTTGATGAAAACTAGAAAGAAGCTTTCCTAGCGACTTGTTGGTGATGTTTGTGTTTATCTCACGAAGTTACACTCATGTTTCCTGGAGCAGGCCACTAACTCTCTCCTTCAGATATCTGAGAAGGGCTGATTTGGATAGCACTGGGCTTGCGCTGATAAAGAAAATTTCATCTGTTAAACCTGGAAAGAAGCTTTCTGAGAAACTCCT
>NW_012115046.1:329-765 GCF_000951035.1 Colobus angolensis palliatus
CACCGAGTTACAGCTTAGGCCTCAGGAAGCACTTTGCTAACACTCTTTTCCTGGAAGCTGCAGAGTGATATTTGGGATCCCACTGGGGACCATAGTGAAAGACGACGTATCCTCATATAACAGTTAGAGAGAAGCTTTCTGAGAGATTGCTCTCTGATGTGTGAATTCTTCTCTCAGAGTTCCACCCTGCCCTTCTTGGAACAGTTTGCTAACACTAACATCCTGGATTCTGCAAATGATATTTGGGAACTCATTGAAGGCTATGGAGCAAAAGGGATTATCCTCCTACAGAGACTGGAAAGAAGACTTCGGAGAAACTGCACTGTGATGTGTGAATGAAACTCACAGAGTTACAGGTTTCTCTTCAGTGGTCAGGTTGCTGGCACAGTTTTCTTGAAATCTGCTATGGGATATTTCTTAGCTCAATGAAGCTCAC
>NW_012115046.1:6715-7108 GCF_000951035.1 Colobus angolensis palliatus
AAATTTCATCTGTGAAAAACTGGAAAGAAGCTTTCTGAGAAACTCCTTTGTGTTCTGAGAATTTGTCTCACCGAGTTACAGCCTAGGCCTCAGGAAGCACTTTGCTAACACTCTTTTCCTGGAAGCTGCAGAGTGATATTTGGGTCACAATGGGGCCCATAGTGAAAGAGGACATATCCTCACATAGCAGTTAGAGAGAAAGTTTCTGAGAGATTGCTCTCTGATGTGTGACTTCACCTCTCCGAGTTCCACCCTGCCATTTTTGGAGCAGCTTGCTAACACTATCGTGGTGGATTCTGCAAAGTGATATTTGGGAACTCATTGTAGTCTATGGAGCAACAGAGATTATCCTCATACAGAGACTGGAAAGAAGCCTTTGGAGAAACTGCACTG
>NW_012115046.1:9534-9799 GCF_000951035.1 Colobus angolensis palliatus
CTTGAAATCTGCAATGGGATACTTCTTAGCTCAATGGAGCTCACGGTGACAAAGAAATTAACTTTGATGAAAACTAGAAAGAAGCTTTCTTAGCGACTTGTTGTAGATGTGTGAGTTTATCTCACGGAGATACACTCATGTTTCCTGGAGCAGGCCACTAACTCTCTCCTTGAGATATCTGGGAAGGGCTGATTTGGATAGCACTGCGGCTTGCGCTAATAAAGGAAATTTCATCTGTTAAAAACTGGAAAGAAGCTTTCTGAGA
>NW_012115047.1:0-703 GCF_000951035.1 Colobus angolensis palliatus
GTATGTGAGGGGTGTGGTGTGTGGGGTATGTGTGTGGTGTGTGTGGGGGATATGGGCGTGGTGTGGTGTGTGTATAGGGTGTATTTGGGGGTGTGGTGGGGTGTGTGGGTGTGTGTGTACGCAGTGTGTGCTGTGGGTGTAGTATGTGTGTACATGGTATGTGTGGTGTGATATGGGTGTGGTGTGGGTGTGTGGGTGTGTACATGGTATGTGTGTGTGGTGTGGTATGGGTGTGGTGTGTGTGTGGTGTGGGTGTGTGGGAGTGTACACGGTATATGTGTGTGGTGTGGTGTGTGTGTATGGGTGTGCATGTTTGTGTCTGTGTCTGTGCGTGTCTCCAATGAAGTCTAAGGGAATTTTTTTCTACACTATCTTTTATCCTTTTCTTTAAGCCCCTTATTTTTCTCAATGCAGTCCCCTTTGAGCATACTTAAAAGCCAATTAAAAATAAACTTTAATAAAAGTTGACAGATATTGAAAGATGGAAGGGACTGTGACAATAAAAATCATTCTAGCCATCGATCCTTCTCATAACAGATCCAGCTCGGTCCAGCCCTACTAAGCGGGCCTCACCAGAAACAGCTGACAGCAGAGGGGCAACCAAAAGGGAAACGTGCGTTCCCTCTCTCAGGCAGAAAACATCCCAGACGGACCACACCCAGCAAAACTCCCTCCACGACTATCTACTGCCATGACAGCAACG
>NW_012115047.1:6648-8389 GCF_000951035.1 Colobus angolensis palliatus
CCTACAAAAATTAGTCAGGCATGGCGGCGCGTACCTGTGGTCCCAGCTACTCAGGAGGCTGAGGTGGGAGGATCACTTTAGCCCAGGAGGCGTAGGTTGCAGTGAGCAGAGATCATGCCACTGCACTCCAGCCTGGGTGACAGAGCGAGACCATGTCTCAAAAAATGAATAATCCAAATCCATAAATACCCAACATGGGACTTAATAAAAACTTCTGTGTGTTCATGAGACAAGCTCTAGCAACAAACGAGGTCAAACGTTATTCCCGAATAGTTGGGCATGGTGGTCCTGCAGTGAAGTTATCCTAGAAATAATCATCAGCATGGGAACATGTGTGGTTTCACATTTTTTGGAAAATAACTCTATGAAAAATAAATAAACCGAACTTAGAACAGAACTAAACTTTCTTTTATTTATTCAGGCGGCCTAAAACTTTCTCATGTCTTACAATCATCAGAATAAACTTCAAATACTGTAAAAACTTTGAAAGCAAATTCTGATGGAGGGTGCCTTCTGGATCACATATACAAGTGGCTTCCCAGCTCCGTTTTGTGATCTCCTGTGTGTATGCTTTCACCCTGGCTCCTTAGAATAAGGAGTCCTCCCTATAACTTGCCTTACTGTGTGAGTATAATTCTATATGCCATTTGAGGACAGAGACATCCTTTAGTGAAACCCATCTTAGCTCCTTTCTCAAAGAACTGGGAGTTTTGTTCAAACTTTGACAACTCCATCTATGTAGCTACGTAATTAAATACAAAAAGCTTTACACAAACAATACAGCACCGACAGCCAAAAATGCAAACAACTCCAAAGAGAACAAGAAGGCAACTAAGACGCATTCATTGAAAAAGAAAAGTTTAGGGCTGGGTGTGGTGGCTCATGCCTGTAATCCCAGCACTTTGGGAGGCCGAGGCGGGCAGATTACCTGAGGTCAGGAGTTTGAGACCAGCCTGATCAACATGGTGAAACGTCATCTCTACTAAAAATACAAAAGTAGCTGGGTGTGGTGGTGCGTGCCTGTAATCCCAGCTACTCGGGAGGCTGAAGCAGAAGAATCGTTTGAACCCAGGAGGTGGAGGTTGCAGTGAGCCAAGATCATGCCATTGCATTGGAGCCTGGGCAACAAGACCAAAACTCCATCTCCAAAACAGAAAAAATAGAAAAGAAAGAAAAAGAAAAGTGTACGACTCTGTCCTATGGTGCCTCAAACCACAAGGTTATTAGGAAAGTCAAAAAAGAACAAAATCTGAGCTTATTATTTTATTCCCAGATCTGTCTCCATCCATTGTATTTTTCAGCCACCCAACAAAGAAATGTAAGTATCATTCCATCCCATCAGTTACTGTCTGTCAACATTACCACCTGTATATTTTTCATATAAAATCCCCCCCTGCCTCCAATGCCACTGTCCTAGTTCACATGGGACATGAAGCTCATGTTCTTACTGGTCTCCTAACCTCTAGCTTACCTCCCTCCACCCACTTCTCCATACTGACCTTTCACAGGAAAAATCTGACCATATCTTCTATCTGCTACTCTGCTATGCAAATTTCTCAATAGTCAGTATAAAATTGGAGCTCGTTTATTTATTTATGTATTTATTTTTGAGATGGAGTCTCACTCTGTCGCCTAGGCTGGAGTGAAGCGGTGCAATCTCAGTTCACTGAAACCTCTGCCTCCTGGGTTCAAACGATTCTCCTGCCTCAGCCTCCCAGGTAGAGTAGCTGGGATCACAGGC
>NW_012115047.1:9460-10550 GCF_000951035.1 Colobus angolensis palliatus
GAACCCAGTCCCTTAGCCCCTTTGAAAAGGCTTGGCTTCCTCTGTATAAAATGAAAGCACTAAAACCTGCCCTCCCTACCTCACAAATGTTGAGAGGATCAAGTGCTGCAAAGCAATACATGAAGACAGGTTATCATTATTATTATTTACTGCTACCTAGTTCTGCAACCTCAGTTGAATCAAAACTCCTCTCTTCACCTTTGCATAAAGAAAGACAGAGAATTGTCACCTCTCAACTACAGAGAAGAATTGCAAAAATGAATGAAGCAACATTAGGGAATATATTCTTCCCTCCGTGACATGAAGGTGCTTTGTAAACCATTCCTATTTAACACAGAGAGAAAAAAAATCAACGATATTACAACTTGTCTGCCAGTTCACGCTATGCAAATAAGTCCCTTCTTGGTCAACAGAACTGAGATAAAATTTTACTGGACACAAAATACAGTAAAAATGTAACTTCCTTATTATGCCAACTATTAGCTTCTCAATTAGCTCTCAAATATTCACTAATGTAGGCCACCGAAGGGATATATTAAAACAATAAAACTTTTTTTAAAGCCCAAAACACAAAAAGAAATTAGAAATCCACTTCTGTGCAATGATATAAATGAAATTCCTCCCTTGGCCCTACCCAGCACGCCCCTTCCACTCTCTTCCTCTCCATCCTTTCCCCTCCACTGATACTCACCCAAGGTTCAGGTGTTTGAGTTTTTGAAGGCTGCTGATCTGTGTGGGCAGCTCCTTGATCTGGTTATTTAAAAAGCTGAGCACTTCCAAATTCTTCAGTTCTGCTATGTTTGGTGGTACTGCCATGGAAACATAAATGCTGAGTGTGAATCTGAGAACAGAACTCCTAGCAAGGGATGGCAGCAGCACATTTTGTTTTTCTTCAAAGCAAAGAAAGATATAACTCCAAAAGGACCATTGAATTCACCTATCAGTCTTACTTATTTTTTACGGGTTTTTCATAAGCAGTCGCTCACTTCTGAGTGGCCGCTGAAATGCTTCTTCGTATGTCATTAGCTAAGTACTTGGCATAGTTTGTTTCAGATGGACAATGAAGAGGGAAACAGAGCAAAAATGCACA
>NW_012115048.1:0-1707 GCF_000951035.1 Colobus angolensis palliatus
AAGTCTTAGAGATTACCACCTCCCCCTAACACAGGACAATGCTGACCCAAGGCACCTAGTTCCAATTGTTAGGTATGACCCTCAGGCTGCAAAGCGGAACATTGCCCTCCAGCGGAGTCTACAATGTGGTTAACCAACAACAAAAAAAAAAAAAAAAAAAAACCCTCAAAAAAAAGGAAAAGAAATCCTGTTTTTTTTTTCTTTTTTAAAGAACTGCTACTATAGAAATCTACCACCTAATACATGTCAATAATATGATGTGGCTGATGCAAAATTACTCTGTTAAAATTCAATATTTATTTCCAAGAGAAGGTGGACCTCCGGTTTTCTCCATTAACAAAGTGTTTTTCTATCCTTTAAGAAATCATTGAGTCATGTCATTGGAGAAACTTTTTGAAATAGTACTTGAAGCAATGTATTTGTATTCTGATTGGTTGCGTTCATATATGAAAACACGATTTCAAATATTAAAAGAACAGCATAGAAGGCAATCAGATATGACTTTTTGAAAATGTCTATCACATATAAATTAAGAATAGTAGTAATACTGCAGGGAGTACTTGTTTCAAAACTTGTTAAGTACTGTCTTAATAACATAGATGGATGCAAGCATGTTATTACAGGTAAACTTTTTAATATTTACAATTTATTTCATACATCATAAAAAGTCTACAATCACTATCTTTTAATCCAGTCCCATTTTACTCTCAGCCTTTCCCTCCACTCCCAAGTACAAAGAGATTGAGTAAGCAAATGGCCCATATATAAAAAGATTATATTTACATTTCATTTTTATTTGTAGTCTCAATAGGTAATTTTCTACTTTGTCTTGGGATCTTGGCTGCTCCCAGGTGCTCTGCAAACCTCTTTATTAGATTTCCTTAAAACTGGCTGCAAATGAGTTTGAAAATGCTTTGTTGCAATTCTTGGAGAAGAATAGGTGGGACTATAGTGTCCCTTTCAACCACATGATTCCATATTACATTACCAGGAAACATCTTATCCAATCAATGTGTTTCTTAAGTTGACAGGTAAATCTTTTTTTTTTTTTTTTACTACCGCTAGTCCCTGCTTTGTGAGGTTATGACTGTACAAATAACCACATACCCCAAAACCATGGGAATGGAGTCACGCACCATTCAGACTACTCCTGATACGTTTTTAAAACTCTGAAAGACTGAAAGTCTAAAACCTAGTGTGTTTATATTGTCAGCATGGCATAAGAATCTTTGTTATGGTTTGGCTAACAGCCCTTTCTTTGTAAGTTTGGGTCAGCTTCCAACATTTTATCCTTTGTGATTTCTGAGAACTCCTTTAATGTAAAGCTTTTTGATGACACCACTTCCTCTGGGATATCTTTGTCCTTTCTGTCAAAACCCCATTCCTCATTTATGCTGATAAGTCTGCCTTCCCTCGGTTCCTGTGAGCCTATCTAGAGTCTCCTCCCAATACATGATCTAGAACACTAGCAGTGTCAACATCCCCACCATCAGCTATTTCTTCTACACATGCTTGATTCTAATTTGACTACCACTTTTCATTGCCCTGCTGTGTTTCCATCTTTGTTGACTAATTCTATCTTTTAAATTTATTTTTGTAAAATTCCACATGAGTTATCACTGTCGGTGGGGAGGCAACACAAGGACAACCTTTCCTGTCTGTGTGAAAACTGAATAATAGATGTGCACAGAACCATCGCCAGCAGAC
>NW_012115048.1:5682-6989 GCF_000951035.1 Colobus angolensis palliatus
GCAGGGGTTTCTTTTCATATCCCAGTGGCCCCTGGAATGCCAGCAAGACAGAACCATTCACTCCCCTGGAAATGGGACTGAAGCCAGGGAGCCAAGTGGTCTACCTCAATGGGTCCCACCCCCAAGGAACCCAGCAAGCTAAGATCCACTGGCTTGAAATTCTTGCTGCCAGCACAGCAGTCTGAAGTCCACCTGGGACACTCAAGCGTGGTTGGGGGAGGGGCATCTGCCATTGCTGAGGCTTGAGTAGGCAGTTTTCCCCTCACAGCTTAAACAAAGCCGCCAGGAAGTTCCAACTGGGCAGAGCCCACCACAGTTAGGGAAAACTACTATAGTCATACTGCATCTCTAGATTTCTGCTCTCTGGGCAGGACATCTCTGAAAGAAAGGCAGCAGCTCCAGTCAGGGGCTTACAGATAAAACTCCCATCTCCCTGGGATAGAACACCTGGGGGAAGGGGTGGCTGTGGGCGCAGCTTCAGCAGACTTAAATGTTCCTGCCTGCCG
This sequence comes from Colobus angolensis palliatus, assembly GCF_000951035.1. Lineage (NCBI taxonomy): Eukaryota > Metazoa > Chordata > Mammalia > Primates > Cercopithecidae > Colobus > Colobus angolensis. The sequence goes on from NW_012115048.1 coordinate 6,189, forward strand.
GCTCTGTAGAGAGCAGAGGATCTCCCCACACAGAGCTCGAGCTCTGCTAAGGGACAGACTGCCCCCTCAAGTGGGTTGTGCCTCCTGACTGGGAGACAGACACCTCATACAGAAGAGCTCCAGCTGGCATCTGGCGGGTGCCCCTCTGGGACAAAGCTTCCAGAGGAAGGAACAGGCAGCAATCGCTGCTGTTCTGCAGCCTCCGCTGGTGCTAACCAGGCAAACAGGGTCTGGAGTGGACCTCCAGCAGACCCGTAGCAGAGGGGCCTGACTGTTAGAAGGAAAAGTAACAAACAGAAAAGAACAGTATCAACATCAACAGAAAGGACGTCCATACCAAAACCCCATCCGAAGGTCACCAACATCAAAGACCAAAGGTAGATAAATCCATGAAGATGGGGAGAAACCAGCAGAAAAAGGCTGAAAATTCCAAAAGCCAGAATGCCTCTTCTCCTCCAAAGGATCACAACTCCTTGCCACCAAGGAAACAAAAACTGGACAGAGAATCAGTTTGATGAACTGACAGAAGTAGTCTTCAGAAGGTGGGTAATAACAAACTCTTCCAAGATAAAGGAGCATGTTCTAACCCAATGCAAGGAAGCTAAGAACCTTGAAAAAAGGTTAGACGAATTGCTACCTAGAATAAACAGCTTAGAGAAGAATATAAATGACCCTATAGAGCTGAAAAACACAGCATGACAACTTCGTGAAGCATACACAAGTATCAATAGCCAAATCAATCAAACAGAAGAAAGGATATCAGATACTGATGTTTAACTTAATGAAATAAAGTGTGAAGAC